>NC_034412.1:57741586-58041586 GCF_002078875.1 Numida meleagris | reverse complement strand
ACCAGCTGAAAGTGGTGGCTAGTGGTGGGGCAGTAACTGGAGACACTATAGTTAATATTACTGTCAAAGATTTAAATGACAATTCCCCACACTTTATTCATGCAGTGGAAAGTGTAAATGTGGTTGAAAACTGGAAAGCTGGTCATACCATATTCCAAGCCAAAGCTCTGGATCCTGATGAAGGTGTTAATGGCATGGTCCTTTACAGCCTTAAGCAAAACCCAAAGGGCTTGTTTTCAATCAACGAACAAACAGGTGCCATAAGCTTAATAGGGCAGCTGGACATAAATGCTGGGACTTACCAGGTTGAAATCCTGGCCTCGGATATGGGTGTGCCACAGCTGTCCTCTACTTTCATCCTGACTGTCTCTGTCCATGATGTAAATGATAACCCTCCTGTGTTTGACCAGCTTTCCTATGAAATTACAATTTTGGAGTCAGAGCCTGTGAATTCACGGTTCTTTAAGGTACAGGCTTCTGACAAAGATTCGGGAGTGAATGGTGAAATAGCTTACAGTATAATTGAAGGAAATGCTGGGGATGCCTTTGGCATTTTCCCAGATGGTCAGCTGTACATAAAGAGTGAACTGGACCGTGAGCTTCAAGAAAGATATGTTTTACTCGTTGTTGCCTCTGATAGAGCAGTAGAACCGCTCAACGCTACTGTGAACATCACAGTAATTCTGGAGGATGTAAATGATAACAGGCCATTGTTCAACAGTACAAACTATGTGTTCTATTTTGAAGAGGAACAGAGTGGTGGTTCCTATGTGGGTAAAATAAATGCTGTAGACAAAGATTTTGGGCCGAATGGTGAAGTCAGGTATTCATTTGAGCATATGCAACCAGATTTTGAGCTGAACACAATAACTGGGGAAATAAGAAGTACTCATCAGTTTGACAGGGAAGCTCTTATGAGACAGCGAGGAGCTGCAGTATTTAGTCTTACAGTAATAGCAACAGATCAGGGGTTGCCAAAGCCTCTAAAGGATCAGGCAACTGTACAGATCTACATGAAAGACATCAATGATAATGCTCCCAAGTTTTTGAAAGATCTCTACCAAGCTACCATATCAGAATTGGCAGCAAATTTGACACAGGTTCTGAGAATTTCTGCTTCAGATGTTGATGAAGGGACTAATGGATTGATTCACTATTCCGTGATCAAGGGAAATGAAGAAAAGAAGTTTGCAATAGATAGTAGCACAGGCCAAGTGACTTTAGTAGGCAAGCTAGATCATGAAGCTACTGCATCGTATTCACTTGTCATCCAAGCAGTAGACTCTGGTGCAGTTTCCCTAAGTTCCACTTGTGCATTGAGCATTGATGTATTGGATGAGAATGACAACAGTCCTTCCTTCCCTAAATCAACCTTGTCAGTGGATGTCTTGGAAAACATGAGAGTTGGTGAACTTGTTTCCTCAGTCACTGCCACTGACTCTGATTCAGGTGACAATGCTGACCTCCATTATAGCATTACAGGGACAAACAATCACGGGACCTTTAGCATCAGTCCCAACACTGGTAGTATTTTTCTTACAAAGAAACTGGACTTTGAGACGCAATCTTTGTATAAGCTAAATATAACAGCAAAAGACCAAGGAAGACCACCAAGGTCATCTACGATGTCAGTGGTAATATACGTTAGGGATTTTAATGACAACCCTCCTAATTTTCCTCCAGGTGACATTTTTAAATCTATTATTGAGAACATTCCTGTTGGTAGTTCTGTCATTTCTGTGACTGCTAATGATTCAGATGCGGATATTAATGGGCAGTTAACTTATGCAATCATTCAACAGACGCCAAGAGGTAATCATTTCCGTATAGACGAAGTCAGAGGGACAATATTTACCAATGCTGAAATAGATCGGGAGTTTGCTAATCTCTTTGAATTAACAGTAAAAGCCACTGATCAGGCTGTTCCTGTGGAGTCCAGGCGGTTTGCTTTGAAGAACGTGACTATTTTAGTGATGGATCAAAATGACAATGTTCCTGTGTTCATATCGCAAAATGCTCTAGCAGCTGACCCTTCAGTCATGATTGGTTCAATCCTAACAACAATTGTTGCGGCAGATCCTGATGAAGGAGCCAATGGAGAGGTGGAATATGAAATAATCAATGGAGATACCAAAACATTCATTGTGGATCGCTACAGTGGAGACCTAAGAGTAGCATCAGCTTTGGTGCCTTCTCAGCTCATATACAATCTCATAGTTTCTGCTACAGATCTTGGCTCTGAAAGAAGGAAATCTACCACTGAGATGACTATAATTCTACAAGGTGTTGATGGGCCTATATTCACGCAGCCAAAATATATAACCATCTTAAAAGAGGGTGAGCCTATTGGGACGAATGTGATATCTATTGAAGCAGCCAGTCCACGGGGTTCTGAGGCCCAGGTGGAATATTACATTGTGTCCGTCCGATGCGAAGATAAGAGTCTGGGGCGCCTCTTCACCATTGGACGCCATACTGGTGTCATCCAGACTGCTGCCATTTTGGACAGGGAGCAAGGAGTGCGTCTCTACTTGGTGGATGTTTATGCCATTGAAAAATCATCTATTTTGCCCCGCACGCAACGAGCAGAGGTAAAGCTTTTATTCAGTAATTATTTGTGTGTTTGCTTTCTAAACAAGCTGTTTCATGTACTTGCTGTTACTTGAGTGTTCTGTGAATACCAGTGTCAGCAGAAGACCTGGACTTTTAAGTCTGCTGATTGATTAAGGGTAACTTTTCAACCAGTATGCTTCAAACTGTTTTCCTCAAAGCTACCTCTAGAAACTTGAGAGGGGCTCAGGCAAAGTGCTTAAATTTGGAACTAAAGGCACAATGTTGGCCAAATACCTTCTGAATAAAAAATGCTATAAGTCCTAGAAGCTTTAATCACAAGCATATCATGAGTTTTGCAAAGCTTCTCGTTTTAGCAATCATAAATTAAGCCTTTCTATTCTTGAGTGAGTTACAACTGAACGTCCTTCATTGCAGTCATCGTGTCAGCATTTGAGGATTGGCCAGTAGGGGATTGCTCTCTGAACAGTTCATTTAGTGTCTCCGGTCTGGACATGCTTGTTCTCCCGCTGTGTGCTGTTCCTGGTGAAGTCTCAGATAGATCTCCTATCTACCGTTACTTCTTTACCCGTACAGATGAGCGTGAAATGGTCTTGTTTCTGTTCTGTTCTATGACGGGCTTTAAAAGTGTAACAGTTTAGGAGGCAACTTTCCTTATCAGAAAGCAGCTTGCTTTGGTGTTGACTGAAGGATCTTTAAATGTTCTCTGAATGACTAGTTTGAGCAGCAAAGGGTGCAAAGTAGATCTGAGACATCAGCTGTGAAGTGCAAATATTTTAATTGCCCCTGAGTATGCTAATTGGGCCACAGAGCTGAAAGCTTACACCATTATTTCTGTCTTCTGTATGAAGACAGAGAAGCCTGTTGTGAAAGGAGGCCTTGTGTTTGTGTTAGCTTGCACCATGTTCTGGAGCTGCCTTCTGCACTTTGCTGTGAGTCATTGAACTTTCAGTCGCTGAAAGTTTGGGGCTGACACCGCTCAGTAGGTCAGCCAGCAGGGAATGCTGGAAGTGCACTGGTTCAGTCATTTCCCCTGCTGGCTAAGCGCATTACCTCAGCATTGTGCAGCCTCCTGTGTCCCAGGCAGTACCCCCATCTCTATTTCCACTAGAGAATTACACCTTTGTATGAGCCACTGAGGATACTGTGGTATCTTGGAGGGTTTTATGTTTATTTATTTATTTTTATTTTAGCAGATGGGGTATTTCAAATTCTTACTTGGCGTCTGTAGCTTTTCCTCTTAATTGCTACTTTTGTTCTTGTTAAAGTATGGTCTGTGTAGATATATAACCTAACTTTTCTATACTGACAATGATTGATGCTCTACAAAGCATTGCTGTTAGGCAGGGAATTTGAGCAGATTCCAAACTCACATTTCTCAGTGTGTGTGAGAGAGTTTATCTAAACACGTGTGCTGTTTGCTGTTGGTGGTTATGTTCTGAAGAGTAACAGTGTATCTGAACATGACCAGTTTTAGTTGTGATGCTGGTTTAAATAATGCATGCTATTTCTATGAGAAGATTCCTATCATATGGTTCTATGTACCCCTGCTAAAAATTCATAAAAGTTAACAGCAAAAACTGATAAAAGTTGAATTGTTAAGTCATGTACTTTCTTAAGTTGCTTTAAGGGTTAAGCCTTTGTCAGTGAGTATTTGGGTCACAGTCCTGTGACTGAAGAGGTTCTTGACAGAAGAAAGGCTTACAGGAGGCCCCATGGTTGCTATAGGCTCTTACGTTGTAAAAGTATTTAATATGAATATTTGGTGAGCAGTGAAGAGAACAACTATTAAAACTTTAAACAAATTTTACATTGTTGAATACAAACCACTCCTGAAATCAGAAACAAATGTTTTATTCTGTGAAGAATATTGAGAGCAATGGTTTGGAGCTAGGATTTCATATTATTAGTTACATCTTTATAGCTTCTTAAATGCTTCTTCTCCCAAACATGATTAGCTTACAGTGCTTCTTTAGAAATATTTATAAATTATAATCGGCTATCAACCTTAAAAAATATAACCATATGCAGTATTTCTCTCGACTGACTTCATTTATTTGGAATGGCTTTTGCTATCCCACACTTGAACAAGAAGTACTACAGTAAAATTCTTTGCACAGGCTGACTGTTGGTGGGTGCTGAATAAGCAATGCAGCTTTTCTCTGTGTTGCTTTTGGATGATAACTTTTTGGTTCGAAAAGTGTGCACTTCTTACAGTCTTAGTTTACTGCTAGGTTTCTGTTGTAAGAAGCAGCCAGTACTAAAGTACATGAATGCCGTCTTTGAGAACACAAAGCACACTTATGCTGAAGTCTTTAGAACGCGTATCAAGAAGAATTTCTTCATGGAGAGGGTGGCCAGGTATGGAATGGACTGCCGTGGGAGGTGATGGAATCCCCATCCCTGGAGATAATTTAACAAATTTCATGTGGTGCTTAGGAAGACTTGTAGTGATGGTTGGACTTGATCTTAAAGCCTTTTTTAAAGTAGATAATTCTATGACTTAAGAGTCTGTGGATTTTGTAGCACTTAAATTTCATATTTGTGTATGATTCGGTGCTCATTCTTTCTATATGGAAGAATGCAGGTTGAGATAATGCTTAAGCTCAAATGCCAAATAGTTTGAGTTTTTGTAATGAAAACACAAGTGTTCATTCCATTGTATTTTACAGTTAGATTGTGTAATTTTGGATAGTTGTTATTGAATTTGAAGGCTGTTTTTTTTTTTTTTTTAATAATTTTGACAGCCTATTTCTGTGTAGTCTACAGGGACAAACCAGGCTATTTGACACTGTATGAAAGTGCTCTGTGATCATTTTTTTTTTTTCCCCCCACTTGTATTAATCGGTAAGTGTTGCACTGTTCTTCTCTGGGAGAAAAATAATGCAGGTGTCCTGAAGGGAACCCTTTCTTTTATCATTTTGTGTCTTTTTACATACTTCAGCTGGAAATACAAACAAAAACCCAGTTGCTTAGCACCTAGCTGTTTTTCTTTTTTTTCAGCATAAAATCTCTTAACCTCTTTAGGCAGGGGGGGAGGACTTCACCATCATGATCCTATAGTTAATATAGAATGGCTAATGCATATTGGTATCACTTGGAAAGCTCATGACTTTATTCAGTCTTGCCTTCTAAAACAACAACTATATGCTGTATGATATATTGGGTGATCATATGTTGTACTGTGTGTCTGGGGTGGCAGTAATGTGAGGAACCTAGGGACAGTTCTCTGTCATCTGTGCCACATTACTAGGGATTAAATAGAATAAGGCAGAATCTCTAGTCTGAATGTTTAATCCTTAACTGGGCAGCTCCTTTGGGAGGAACAGTGGGCTTTTGAGGGACCAGTGGTGCCAGTGTGTCTATTGCGTGTGACAAATTAGAAAGTAACAGAGTGCTGAAGTACTTGGTTCTGTTAATCTTTTATGTACTTAAAGTAGCTTCAAAGGAAGGGAGAAAAAGGTATAAATGAGGAAGGTGTGTGAACTTTATAGATATGGTGATGAAATTGAAGATGGAAGTACTTGGAGAGGACTGCAGGGCAGATCAGTGTTCCTAGTATCGCCTTTTATCTGTGGATGTTAACATGCTCTTAGAAGAGGTATGAGTGTCTTCATTTACTGGTGGAACACAAGACTTTCAGTTTTCTATTGCATTTGTACATTTGTAGCTTCCTCTTGTGTTTTTTTTTTTTTTTGTAATTAAAAACTGTTATGAAGCATCAGCTTCCACATCAGGGGAGGCTTTAACCCCCAGATCCACAGTCTGGAAGGAAATGTTTGCAAGATACGGGGATTTCAGACGACACAGACTGCTGGCATGGTAAAGGTCTGGAAACTAGTGGAGACAGGCAGAGTGAATAGCCCTCTCTCCGTGGAAAGAAAATCATAACACATTTTACATTGACTCTGTGTGAACTCCTGCCATAGCCATAAAACCATAATTGCATGGTGTAATGAGTTGGTGTGCAACTTTTTGACTCAGCCCAGCTTAGGTCCTCTGGCTTAGCCATCTTCCTGTCACTCCAGTACCGCGTGGGTCCTTGCTGGTCCCAGGAGTGAGGTGTAGGAGTTCAGAGCTGAAATATTCTACATAGTCTTTATCTGGCATGTCTTTTATTTACCAGTGCAAATAGGAACAATGGAGTACTCCTTGTATTCATACTATTTATAAATCGTTTTATTCTTTAATGATACATGGCATGTTAATTGTAGCTTGACAAAGGAAACTACTTACGAAGCATTTGAGTAAACAATGAAAGTCTGCCTTCTTGACCCTGTTCCAAAGCCATTTTTTTTCCTAGCGCTAGTACTGATTCTGAGAAATGTGTAATTAAAGGTATCGCTGTCATTTGCACTCATCTGAAAAGGGATCTATATGCTCTCCTCAAACTAGTGTGAGATGAATGTGACTTATGCTGAAAACAGTTCCAAACCAATTAGTGGGTTTCAGTTCAAAGTTATCCTTTCTTAATTTCTCTCATTTCTTTAATGATTCTGTCTTGCTACGTTTTCTCAATATCTAGAATTTCTTATTTCTTTGCTATTTTTGCAGCTTTGGGGCATTTTTACATGTGAGGTCACTCTTAATTTTTATGTTAAAAATCACTAGACTTTAAAAACAACATTCTTTATTATGGAAAATATTATTTTTCATGTGTCCGTAATGCAAACACTAGAAATAATGGCTGAAAACCAATGTGAAATGTTCTTGTGTTTATTTTTGCTAAGTGTTAAATTCTTCATACAGATCTCTACACGATTCTTAGGTTCCATTGATGTTAATAAGCCAGTCCTTTTCCATGTAAAATGATATTCCCTAACCTTCTGGAGTGCAGGTTTCTTTCTGTGTGTTGGTGTTATGTGAAGCAATCAGTGGCTGTTTGTTAGGAGGACTTCAGAACTTGCTCGCTGAAGCATTCATTCCCTCTTGGTCTCTCCAGCTCTCATCCTTAGCTTTGCTGTGGTAAGACCACGTTGTTGTTGGCTCCTTCAGTCTTTGTTTTTGTCTCTGCCTGTTTCCTGAGCGTATCTTGAACTTGGAGGCAGCAAATGCCACACCTCATCAGAGGATGCGTGTATCCTTTTGAGTGATGGAAAGAAGGTCCAGACATTTTAGTGGCCTTTTTTTTTTGTCATCTTCATTGGCTGAATGTTGCTAAAACACCACTCTAGGGGTCATTCCCTTCCTCTCCTCCCCCAGTTAAAGAAATGCCTGTTTTATTTCTAACAAAGCATCTCCTGAGCATGACATAGTTATAGTATTGTAGTTTGTTTTAACTGTGTCTAGACTAGGGAGTAGCATTACTCTTAAGTCAGTTTGGTTTGTTACCCATGTAATTATGTCTGTGCAAAACCTGTGTGTGGACAAGGCCAAATACTCTAGGGTTCTAATTAGAAACAAAATTTACTGTGAATAAAATTGAAGTAAAACAAAGGCTTTTCCTAACACATAGTCAGGAAAAGTGATGCCAGATCAGTATGGTACATCATATGATTTGTTTCAGTAAATTTATAGCCTTACTTCACTGTGCCAAGAAAAATACCAGATATGTTAGGGAAACCGTGTCTTTGTTTTATTATGATGTTTCTCTCTATTCTAATAAATCTTGTATTTAATTAGACCACTCTAGTCTAGACTGTCACTGAGCTTTGTTTTTGTAGTGATGTATTTTTGTTTACTCCCTCAGAGTGATAACATACCAAAAGGACAGTAGAACAGATGGAAACTGATATCTGTGATTATACTGTAAAAATACATATAGTCACATTAGTTAATGCAAAGCAATTTTGAAGAGCCTACTATGAAGTGGTAATTTATGTGCCAACAGCTATGCAAAAAGTAATGAAAACAAGTATTTGCCTTACTATTTCATATTCTGCAGTCTTCATATGTGCACACTGTAAGCAGGCTATTGTTTGTATTGACATAATAATCTTGAATAGTAAAGTTCTTCTATATTTAGTGCCGACATCCAGCTTTACAGACAGGCAGGCGTGCTTTTGTTGTGTGCTGAAAACATGCAACAGCCTTTGAGGTTCACACAGATGGAAGGAGCTTCAGGGACTCAATCTTGTGGAGCAGAGCATCTTCTCGCGGTGCGTCACCTTTCTCCTCTCTCTGTCCTGTAGCTTGGAGGTGGCATTCCCTGGCCAGGTTGGGGGTCCGTGCAGTAACCAAGCAAGGGAAACTAACTCCTCAGAGCCCCATGAGGTCTGTCTGAAGAGGGAATGTTGAAGAGCGTCTTGGAGAGAACTTGAGAGAACTAACAGAGAAGGTCCTCATAAAGCTTGCCTTTTGCTGGTGCCCAGGAAATGAACAAGGTCTATTCACAGGATCATAGAATCATTAAGGTTGGAAAGACCACTAGGATCATCCAGTCCAACTGCTAACCCATGCCTGAGACCACTCTAGACCATGTCACTCAGTGCTACATCTACCCTTTCCTTAAACACCTCCAGGGATGGTGACTCCATCACCTCCCTGGGCAACCTGTTCCAATACTTCACCGCTCTTTCTGAGAAGCAATTTTTCCTAATTTCCAACCTGAACCTCCCCTGGTGCAACTTAAGGCCACTACCTCCTGTCTTATTGGCCACCCCTGCAGGTTGTTCATGCATTGGATGACATTCATATTCTGTTCCCTGTGATTGCCATGGTGGAATCATCTCTGGGGGTCAGATTTGTCTGTGTCCCTGTGGATGGTGTGTTTATTATCCTCTGCTCAAGCTGTAACATGAAGGAAGGATTTTTCTCACAGATCTGTGTTAAGTAAAACAAATGGAAATAATTTTGAGATGTGCCATGTGGCCAATATGTGAAGTATCATCCATGTTAACTTGGAACTAACAACCTTGACTTCAAATATCCACATTTTCCAGTCTCTTGGCTAGGTGTACTTCTCTAAATATCCATGCACATGCGTGTGTCAAAATAATTCTCTCTTCAGCCACTCTGTTGGATGTGTGTAGAAAACAACCCAGCTGAGTCGAGCAACACTGTAGTTTTCTCTCTTGCATCCACCTGTACTGTTTTTGGTTCTCATAATGTACCCGTCTGGACTTCTGTTGAGCACGAGCCAAGCCTCAAGTTGTCCTAATAAGCACAGATGTATCTTAAAGGTGAGGGAACATAGCACTGTGACTTGGTTGTGTTTGTTTCTCCTCTTTATCTTACTTCCCATATGAGTTTCCTAAAAACCAAGAAGGACACAAGATATGCAGTGAAGTTTCAGAGTAAAGTTACTGTATTTTGTCTTTGTTAGGGCGCAAGTGGGCCTGTGTTGTAGTACAGTATGTCCCTGGTAAACTGAGCTTGACAGATTTGGATAAATAGAAGGCATATGAGAGAACAATAAAGCTCTTGCTTCAAGGATTGGCATTGATAGATGTCTTCAGGGCATCTGGTGCCTACTTCTCCCAAAGGTCAAGTGCTCCTTCCTCCCTGGGAGCTGTATCACAGAGCTCAGCCTCCTGTGCCTCATGTGCTTCAGGGGCACATCTGTACCTTCTTACCTCTGCTGGGCTGGTTTCTGGAAAGCTTCTGTGCAATTTAATCCTGTGAACTGATGAGCTGGAGATGTTCTGTGTTGCACAAGTTGCTTTTGACTCATTTCCAGACCCTGAGTTGGACATATATGTTTATGAGATAGCCTATTAGTACAGAGTGTAAGTATCACCCCTCACTGATGGGAAGGAGGAGTGGTTCTTCATCCCTGTCCCCACTTGCGAGGGCACAGCAGGGCCAACGCAGGTCACAGCGGCACTGTGGAAGGTTCAGCCTTTGGGATCCAGGTCTGAAATCCTGCCAAGTGCTTTCTGCTAGGCCACAGGTGTAGAGTTGCTCTGAGCTGATACACAGCTTTGCTCTGATACTGCTGCTCATGTGCTTTTCATGTCTGCTGTGAAGTGAGGAGTGAACAAAGGGCAATTCTCTTCCAGCAAATTGTGGTAGCGAGTGGTAATTTTAGTTTTAAGGCTTTTCCCTTAAGGATTCATTTGCAGCTATATTCACTTTAAATGCTTTTGAAGCCATTTTGAGATGATTTGTCTCAAATATGCATGAGAAAAATATTAACTTAGGATTTCAAGCAGAGGCTTCCTATCTACACATCTTTGGGCTTTTAACTGAATAATGCGCAAGTTTGGGCTTTGGTAATTGCGACATTTCTTGAAATATACTTCAGGAGAAAAGTATTAATTTGAAGAATGCTTATATACTGTATTTAACCTACCCAAATTATTGTCTCCTTTTAAACCTGTGCACAAACCCTATATACTGTTTGTCCCAAATTAATTTATGTAGTAGTCAATACTAGACAGTGCTGAATTAAGTTCCACAATAATAATTAATTATCAAAATAAGAATTTGGTGTGTAGCATCCTATAACAGCTGGAGAAAGAAAGTACTAATCTCATATTATAGTACATATATATATAAATATTATTTTCAATTTCAAACTAGAGGTGTGGGTTTGCCACAGGCACTGTATATGGGAAAGTATGTAATTTTTGTTTCCCTTACAATGTACCAGGACGTAAATTGTTCCTTGGAGAGCTCAAGAGAGAGCAGAGCTAAGGTGAGGGCTTTTCATGTCAACTCCTTTTGGGTCATTTTGGTAAATGAAGAGAATTCTGCTGAAATAGTTCAGAGGAATATATAAGATGCCTGAACTATGGAATGTGTCTGCAGTATATGTGCTTAAAGCTTGTATTTTCCATAGGGGGTTTCTCATATCATATTATACTCTAGGATTCCTGGTGTTTTTCCCCATTTCACATTCTTTATTCCTTTCAAATCTTTTTAATCCATCAAAATGTCATGCTGTCTGAAATATGGAGACATGTAGCAATTACAAGGCTGTTCAGAAACAGAAGGCAAACTCTGTGGTTTATTGCACTCTTATTCTTTAGAGACCTATATTTTTGTTTGTGTGTTTATTTAAATGAGGTGGGTTTTTTTGTTGCTGTTGTTGTTTTTGTGAGCATGATTCTATTCCCTTTGGAAGCAGCTTAATAAAGTCTTTATGCCTGTCTGGTTTGAGGGGGAAAAAAAATTGGGCCTTTATGATTTTGGTGAACAAATTAATGAAAATCTTAATTTTAACCCCAGCAGGGTCATATCAGATCATCTGGAATCTTAATTATGGTGGTGGTGATCTTAGATGAAGATTTTCTTTCCAGTGTTTTTTCTCTCTAACAATTCTCTTAACTCACACACTTATAGCTTTCAAGGATTCAGCTTTTATTTTGTTTTTACTTATAAATTTCTTAACACCAAATAATTCCCGTGATCAGCACTGAAGGTTGTGTGTTTTTTTTTTTAATCATCTGTTTATTGCTCTGTGCTGTGTTATCAAGTGAGGTTTCGGTTACTCACAATAATGTTAAGTGATCATGTTGATCTTGTAATTAATTAAACACAAGCAATGATGCCTTATTATTTTAAGCCCTGCAACTGACAGATTCAGATGTCTGCCCGAGCTGTGCACTGGTGGAGAGAGGAGGAAGTGGGAGTGAACGTTTTCTCTGCAGGGCAGGATGATGTTGAGTAGGAGAAAGCTGCACACATGCCTGCCAAAACACTTGGATCAGACAGACTAAGGGAACACAGATGGCTGAGGCTGATAAAGGTGTCTCTTATTGTTTTTGCTGCTCAGTGCTGTTTTGAGTTTGTGTGTGAGAGAGAGAGAGGTAAGAGGGGAGGAAGAAGACTACACGAGTATGTTTATTTTAATGCATTTTACAGTGTAGGGAAAAACATGTATAAATGCAGTAATCCTGCCATGTCTGAGCTCAGTAGGACGCCATATGCTGGAGCTAAGCCTTTCTTTTAGGTTTCGGTAACAAATGAACAATAACGAGTCCTAAGGGATTTACGCTGCAGTTCTACCACGTCCTGCTGTCTGACCTTTGGTTCTTATCTCCTCGTAGGAAAATCACAATGCAGGGCTGGAAGCAGCCCCAAAGAACTGGACTAAAAGCTGCAGTCGCCCTGCAAGCTCATAACCAACCTGACTGCTAACTCTCCTCTTGCACAGTCCCTCCTTGTTGCCTTAGTCCTTTATTACCATGAGCATTTGCTGTTGCTTGTCTGGGTAAAGTCCAGTTGTTGTTCTGTTGTTTATTTTTTGAGCATTTCTTTTGTTTGTTGTTGTGGAAATTAACCAGCTGTCACTATCTAGTTAGTGCTTTGTCTAACTTTAAAGTTGCTTGCAGAAATCAGTCATTTTCACCAAATACCGTGGTTGTTCCAAGTCCCTTGGATCTGTTACTCCCTTAAGCAACATCCATCAGTGCAGGGCTGAGGAGAAGGGAGTAGAAACAAGGGCTTTTTTTCCACCATCTATTTAAGGAAGTCTTAACTATTTTCATTAAAAGGATTTAAGAAAGATTCTTGTTTTGTAAATGTAATGTTTTCCTGCTCATGACAGCTGGAAAACCGAAAGGATATTCCTACTGGTGAGAAGGAAGGAAAAAACGGGACTTTGTGCTAGGGCAAATGAGTTTCATTTTGAATGTCTTTATCAATTTGCAATCATTAAATTGAGATTGCAGTTTTTTTAATAGAAATTAATATATTCAGTATAGTCCTGAAGTTATACTGTAGATAAGTTAAATGTAAGTGACATAATATATAAGTTATAATGTAGATAACCAAGACTAAACTTTGTCAAAACTGGCTTTATTTTGGCCAGTTGTCTTCTAAATGCTTTTTCTTTCCTTCCTTGATCGCCCCATGTACATGTGTTTTTAAAACAGACATTGAAATACATTTTTGGTGGTGTAAAGCTGCCCAGAACTGATGGAGTGAGACAGTGTTTTGTTCTAAGATTTGCTGCTATAAAATGCATGAGCTTTTATAATTCCTTGAGGTCACACATGTGCAAACAGTTCCTTCTATAAATACAGCATAATGTTATGAATATTAATTGTGGCTACTACTGTACAAATAGAAAAATAAATACAATCCAGATACATTCTCCCTGGAAAAAAAAATAAGTGTGTGAGCATTAGAAGGCAGATTTTCTTCCATGAAAATTCATCATTGTTATTACAGCTTTGGATCTATGAAGGACTTATGAGCATAGGAATCTGGGCTTTATAAAAGGGATACTTAAGAAAAGCCTTTTTTTTTTTTTTAGTTATGCTAAGTTTTTCAATCCTTTTTTCAGTTAATGAAATAGTGCTTCGTTTATATTGATATACTCAAGCAGAAAATGAGGCCCCAAATAAATCTGAAAGACCTTCTAAAATCTTAAAATCTATATTGAAAGTAACACCAGGGTAAACACCAGAGATCTAGCAAAAACTTGCTTTTGCCAAGGAAATAAGGACAACAAGACATTCTGCAGTCTGTAATTAATGTTTGTAACTCTGTATAAAGCAATGTAAGACAACGGTATTAACACATTGTCCTCAATTAAAAGAACTAGTGAGAAGTTACAGTGTGAAAGAGGCTATTGGACAACTTTATGGAGCACAGTTCTATATAAACAGCCATTAGGAAGCCGATTAAACTCTAGAAATTCATTTTTAGGCATATGCCTTGGTTATTGTTTATGCAATTTTAAAAATAAATGGAGCTTTATCTAGTGCTTGCTGTTGAAGAAATAGTTTTCTTATGGGGGGAAGATTCTGATTAAAAAATGCATTTATTGAGAAACTTGAGTGTTTGCATGCATAAAGATCTTACATTGGAGACAGTGACCAGCAAAGACTCTTAGCACGCTTGAGAGTAGGGTGGCAGTTGAATTCTGTGTTCCTCTTCCCCCCCCCCCCCCCCCCCGGCCCTGTGTTCAACTGCAAATGAAAATGTATGAAATGGGCTGTGTATTCAGTTCTTCGGAAATGTTTAACAAAGTTCACATGGCATTTTCTCTTTAGAAGAAGCTCAGTTTATTACCAGTTCCATTTTAATTTTCAATCTGGAAAGTTTTTACTGAAAATAAAGAATTGTTTCAGTATGCTGAAAGATACTATCTTTCTCCACTGCTTCAAAATACATTTTAATGGTAACAAATCTGTGTGGCTGTGTACTTCTCCATTAAAAAAAAATAAAACTCTAGTATTTAGAATAAAGGATTCTGAAACAGGGAAACATTGCCTTAGGATTTCCTCTGTGACATCCACAGACATTGATTAATTGCGTCAGTCAGCGTGGCTCTCTTTTTAAAAAGAAAAAGCTTAATGATTAACTAATTTCTTTTTCTGTCCCTCCTACTGAGCATATAAAAGGCTTATAGAAGAATGTAGAAATGAGGCAGTTAGAGTTGTTGTTGTGCACAATAGAAACACAGCTGAATATTTCCCAATGCGCTATATATAACCAGAAACATTAATTTCCATGTGATAGATGTCAAGATCTGAATATAATGTGTGCTCCAAGTCATTGAATGTTTTCTGGAGAGGAAAAAAACCAACTCTTTTTTCCTGGGGTGTGGATAAAGCATCACCTCTATTGAACGATATAACATTGGTTGTTTTTATGCGTGTTACACCATCGCATCTGAAAATTGAGGATTTGTTAAGTTTTTACCAATTCAAAGCCAAGTGACATTGCTCTGGCTTGGCATTTCTAAATGCTTGGTGAAAGGTAGTGAGACTGGAGACATGTCTGTTGTGAACGTGTAAATTCTTTTGTTGGTGTACCTGGGGATATAAGGCATTTGTTCCATAAATAAGGGGATCATAATACAGTTGGCAATGGCTTTCATCTTTCATGTGAGATTCCGTGTAGTTGGTGACTGCCAGACATGGTGGTAGCATGGTGAAGCATAATTAAGCATCTCTTGAATTATGTCCTCATAGTATTCGTAGTAATTATAGCATAGCATAGTAATTATGTTTTCAAACTAATGGATGAAATCTGTGCATATGCTTTTGAAAAATATATTCTTGGTATTTGTTATATTTTGATATTTTCCTTCTTCTCTGTCTTTCTAAACTGGTATTTGGCTAGTATAGCGATATATGGGATAGTGAGAAGTTTTAAGTGTTTTAAGAAATAATTAGCTTTTATATCATACAAATCTTCTCCTATGTCATGTAAGAGTGCCTCCTTTGTGTGATGGAGCTGGTGGAATAGAGGTAGACTCGGGAAGGAACAGGACGGTGAGAGTTGAAGAAGATCAGTAAATCCTGCACAAATTGGATTGAACAGGAACAGCCCGAGATATGTAATAGATGCAGAGCTTTTTTAGATACTATGTTATGTGGGGCACCACTGTTTTTTCTCCATTGTGATCAGTTGCATTTCTCTGTTCTAAATCTCTGTCAAGACCCCTGATTTATGATTTACATTCTGGGATGTAGTTTGCTCTTCTGGGGAAGAATTTTCCTTGTATTAGCTGGTAGCGCTTTGGAAATAGTAGGGATTTTTTATTCTTCACGTGGCTAGGAAAAGAACAATTGTAGCAAATGTAGCAAATACCACAGTATTTAAAATACAGAAGTTTATGCAATTTTTGGTAAGCTAACAGATGTTCTTTTGATCGATGTGAAAGTTACAGCAGCGTAGTTTCAAGGTGGTTACTTTAGTTTATATATTTTGAAAGTCACATCCTTCATAAAACTACCTTATTAATGTTATATTATGGGTTTACATTATCGGTGTCTGTCAGTAGCATGCAGTTCAATGTTCTTAATGTAATCAATCCCCTAAAGTCATTTTCCTCCTAATAATCAGTGTTAGCTTGCTAGGTGCAAGTTTATGTTCACCTAAGTGTTTGAAATTTAGTGTTACCTTTATGGATGCTAGAATTAGTTCTGTTACGATATGTGAATAGTGTTGTCAGGAAAATTTATGACTTTAAGTCCAAGTATCCTTTTGAGGGAGTGTTGTTTGTGTTACAGGCTGATAGGCTCTGTCTGGCTCCATTGGCTTTCTGAAAGGTTAGTGGGCTGGTGGCATGATGGGGTGATGATCTGGGGATCTTAGCTCAAGGATTGAATTTCTTTTGAGAATGTAAATCCTGATCCAGACTTCTTTGCATTTATTGTGATGGTGGCATGATTTTCTGATGGTAACTTTCACTGGAATTTTACGAGCCTACATGTTCCTTTCCAAATAGACAATTTAAGCAAATAGATGGCAGGTAGGTATCTAACGGGGGCTACTCATTGCTGTCCTCATTCACTGTCTTGGCACAGACAGTTGTATCAGCACACTGTAAAGTGGCTTAGGAAACAGATCCTGCTGAAAAATAGTCCCAAAATAATTATTTTTCAACTGAGTCAATTTTTCTAATCCATGTTACAGCCTAGTGATGCAGCTTATGCTGGTGGGCAGTGAGGGACTGAGGTTGAAACACTGGGGATGGAGAAGGGAGATTAGCAGTGATGTAAACCAAGGTAGCTTCCAAAAATTTTATCATTTTGATTATTTTTTCCCTCACAGAGTGTTTTGATACTATTGAGAGTTTTGTATCTAACTCCAGGCATTTGTATCCAAGCATTTAATAGATGAGCATCTGGGCATCTTTTGGAACTTGATCCCTGTCCTGTGTGTATGGGAAAGCATGTGTTTCATTAACTGCATGTAATTGGAGCCTTAGAAGACAACATCATTTACTCTCCAATGTTCTATTTTCTAAGTTCTCATCTATATAATCTACTTTATTTTTAATAAAATCCTGTTTTCTGTCCTTATATCCTTTTTTTTTTTTTAATACATGCTTATCTTTTTCTGGCTTTCGCAAATAGACAAATTTTTAAAAATGATGCAGAACATGGTCAACTTTTTGATTTAACTGCTTTTATTTTGAAGCTGAAAATGCTAGAAGTCATGTTTTAACAATGGCTTGCAGAAAGTCTGCCAAAAAAAAAATAACGAAACTATCTAAGGATTTAGTTAGTAGTGAAAATGTTCCTTCATTCCAAATGCAGACTGTCCTGGGTGAATAATGGATTACAGGAATGAGTGGAATGAAGGAATGCAGCTGGATCCTGCAGCTCCAGAAGCTGAAGTTGGCCAAAGCCAGGGTGTCTGTCAGTGGTCACTGAGGAGGAGCACTTGGCAAACTGCAAAATGATCATCCCTAGGCAGAGAGGTTATTGAGCCTCTGGTACAGGAGGAAGATGAGCACACATTTCCCTCTCCCTGAGTATAAAGCCTTTGCTCTGTGAGGTAGGAGAGCTGGAGAGAGATATTCATGGCAAAGTGTTACTAAATGGGGTGATGCATTGTGCGTATCAGCTTTCCAAGGGAAGAGGTGAATCCCCGCTTGATCTAGCCATCTTTGCTCTATTTTTTTGCTACCTTCTCTACTCTGCTACAAATCCTGTAGCCCACATCTCTAGAGCATTGTCTTGGGAGGTTGGACAGGCAGGTTGTGGACTCGCTGCACGTGTGTACATTGATGCTGTGGTGTGAAGGAGGCTTGTCCCAAGGGCTTCCCTGATGCCTGTCACTTCTTTGGTCTTATGAACTACTTACTTGAGCACTTAGCCAAAGTAAAATCATTGCAAGATAACTCCTGAGGTAAGAATTCAGGTCTTAACTCAGAGGAACACTTAAAAAATTGAGAAGAAAGATGCTGTCTTTTCTTGCACTTTAGTTTTTTGTCATTGTCCGCATCTACGAGTACTTTCCTCTTCTGTTAATTTCTGAATGTAAATTTAATATTTACACATATATATGTGTGTGTGTTTTAGTGTGTAGTCATTTGTATTTAATGTTTTTATTTAACACTTCTTCCTGCTCTGTTATTGGCAGCAGCATTTGATTCATTTCTGTGGTTAATTCTTATCCTTTCCAAGCTCATGGAACCTTTAAAGAAGAAGAAAGAAATCCAAATAATAATAGTAGCATTCAAGTTCCTTTATCTTCATTTTGTTCCAGTGCAGTGGTGGATATTCCAAATTCTCCATGGTAATAGAGAAGTATTTCAGAAGTAAATATCTTGCCAGATCTTTGCATTTTCATTACAATTATTGCTAAGGAGAAAGCGTACTTTATCAGACGTAGGCTTTGTAGCACTAGAACATAGATGTTTAAAGCTGATGCAAATTAGTGTTCTTTCATTGTGAGTTTAATGCTGAAGTAGTGCAATTTTTTTTTTTAAGAACCAAAGATCTTTTCTAAGAAAGAATTCACTGGCATCTCTTTGGTACGCAAGCAGTGCAATGCATCCCTGCGGTTTCTTACAGGCCTAACAGAAAGATCTTCTTTACTCTGCCTATTTTGTTGCTTGTGGATTATGTGCATTAGCTGTTATCCCATTATATGGTACATTCGTAACTGCTCTGTTCAAGGTCTGAAGTAACCAGGTTGGGACTGTGTACAGTCCCACTAACATGAAAAGAGTACAGGCTAAAAAACTAGTGTTTGGCTACTGGGAAGACAAATAAGGAACCAAAGATTTCTACTTTAATTGGTTCAACATTTCTTTCTTCTTTTATCTTTACCTTCCTGACCGCTGTCCTTAGGCGGTTGTCTCCCTTCTTTCATTTTGCATGTCATATCTGACCTAAGCCAAGAACAGTTTGTTGCTCCTGAAGGCTATGCCTGGTTTTACAATAGCTTTTCTATACTGCAAGTCTGACATAAACAAGGGAGCATCATGAAGCTTATCAAAGAACTAGTTCCAGTTCCATTCTGTGAGGGAAAGGTGGTTCCTGAAGCAGTCCTGGGGAGCCTGACTGCCACAGTGCAAAGCAGGTGCAGTGCTCTCCCTGCCGGAGCAGCTCTCAGCATGGTGAGCACAGTCATGTTGCACTAACAAGTTCATTTCTTTTCCTGCAGTAGTCTTGTAGTTTCATTTTGTTTCATTCCACTAATTTAATCCCATTGTTGATGTTCTATTTAGGACTGAACTTAGAATTAGCAATTAGAGTATTTAACTATTTTAGTACCCAGCTTTTCTACTTGACAATTTATGAGATAAATACACTATCCTTTCAAACAAAATAACTTCATGGGTTTTTTTGTTTGTTTGTTTTAATATAAGCCTAATTATATTAAAATAGTTTTTGTTGAGTAAACGGTAAGAAAGAGTGCAGAACTGTCTTTGTCTGGGCTAATTATTGTATGCTTCAAATTATGGATATTCGTCAAGTCAACCCAGGAAAAAAGTAATCTAATGAAAAATCGTGTTCAAAGCCTTTCGTCTGTGTTGAGATTATATACATAAGGCAGTCAGAAAGCACTCACCTTCGTTTACTGACATTTAAGAAATTAAGTAGCTTGGTGCTACACTTAGAACTGTTACAGTTACTTAAGACTTGTTAAATTACTGTTTGATATGTCTATAGGAAGATTAATTCTGGAGAAGTTGCATATATAGCTGATTTGATATTTAAGACTTAGGTAATTGAATACCTAAATGATTATTAGCAGTGAAACTTTTGTTAAAGAGTAATGGTAGTCATAATTAGCATCATAAATTCACTGTATAGTATGGTATGATATCTCATTGAAAGTTTTTCCATCCACTAAATTTTTCCTGTAAGGCAGTGGGGGTTTGTGAGAATTGGGTAGATGGAGGATCTAGCCACACAGTTAATGGCTGACAAGTGGAATAAAGCAAGGAGAGTGCATAGAATTGTATGCACTTAGATCAATTCCTTTTGGGCAACTTTTCATTAGACTTCACTATGGTTTGATGAGCATTCCTAGTAACATAAGAATATGCATATAGAATGGCAAGAAGTAAGTATTAAACGGTGTCATGTAATTGTAAGGGTTGGACCTAGATCAGAACATTGCAGTCAAGTGCACTGTGTCCTTATAACAGCTATGCAAACAGAATAATACATAAGTAAATGGAAAGGAGTTATTTCTCTCCTTATGAGCGTCCCACATTTATGAATTTCCATATCAATGGATTTTTGAGACATTCTTTTTATGTAGATACATTGAAGATTTCAGACCAAATAGTGGTAACAGTTGCCAGATATCTTAGGCACAGCTGCATACAGTACTATTGTGCAGAGGACAAGCAAGGTACAGACGTAATGCACCTGTCATCAACTTATAAGAGATTTGTATGACTCTGGAGGTTGTCTGTCTGCTATGCTAGTGAAGAGGATAACATGCCTTTCTGTGGATAACATATAGATATCTCTTGAAAGTGTTTCTGTCTGTTCTTTATACTGTTATCCTGACAGCTTTCTACCACAGCCAGGAAAATTTAACACAAGGGCAGAAAAATGCTGCTAGAGGGAAGGATCAGCATCTCATCAAGGTTTGAGATATTAGGCATCCATCCCATTCTAGACTCTGTCATGCTATGAAGCTTACTCAATCTGTGCCATGACAGTTCCCTCAAAACATCTCGGAAATATTAGTTACCTGCTGGTTTAGATTAATGAACTTTACTAATTAATATCTGCCAGGTTTGGAGAGATGATGCTGTTTACTTTCTCTGAGAAGTAAGTCACAGAGCAGTAAGGCCACTGCCTAAGCCAGCACACAAAACATCTGCATCTGCGAGGTTGGCTGGGGACTGGTCTGTAAAGGTCAGGGTAACACATAGCCATGCTAAAGGCCATTTTATCCCCCTGCTGTTGGAAAGAGAGATCATTTGTGTGCTTTCTACTGTGTTAATATCACTGCCAGGGTTGAAATGATGCCTTATGGCATCAGCAGTGTTGGTGCCTTGGTGAATGAGTGTGTTCAGAAAGCTGAATCACATACCCTTCTAATTAATAAAAGATGATGTTGTGTGGATGTTACTATCTTCAGTGGTTTGTCGGTGTTGATAAACTGCATTTTTTGATGAAACTTGATAAAGTATTTGTCCTCATCCTCATCCTTCATTACTATGAAATGTAGAGGTTAATCTTGATGTTTCTTCTATTTCAGTTAAAGTTTTGTCTTAAACCATAACATATAAAAACAAATGCTTGGTTTGGAGGTCTTTTTTTTCCCTCATGTGAGATCGATCTTACTGTTTTCAGAACCATAGTTCAGTGTTTTTCTTGTGAGGTGCATGAGAGCACTCATTTCTTAGAGGCAATTGAGTTTTTTCTTATTTAGCTTGATACTGACAAGGTTTCTTTTAAAAAAGTAATGCCCTTAGAAGGTCATTTGACTTTTGAGGGTTGTTCACTTTGTTAGCCCAAACACTAAAACCTTGTGTCCTTGGGTTCTGATTACTGACACTTTGATAAAGTCATTTGAAGTTCTGCAGACTGAATTTTCCACCTTTTCTAATGTTTCTATGGTCACAGGGAAGCGACCTGTATTCAATCTTTTAAATGCAAATCTTTGAGAAGTTACTGTGCGATTTTGTGTACCAGACTTCTTCATGGGTTACAAAGTGCTTTTTTTAAACAGCTACAGCAGTGTCTTTTCTCTTTCTTTTCTATTTTCCTCCTCTCTTTCTCTCTCCTTATGTGACAGCAATTGACTAAACTTGGGTCTTTTAGGGTAACAAAAGACTGAGAAAAATCTTAAAGGTTTTTATTGCTCTACTTTTTTGGCTGGGCCAGAACAGACAAAGGCCTTTCCACTTGATTAGATAATAAGGCTAACGTAGGCTTTGAGTGAAAAATATCTTTACATTCTCTTCTTCTTTCTCTTCCAACCCCCAAAGAAAGAAAGGGAGGGGGGAGATGGAAATAAAAAGAAAGACATGCTTAATCAGCCACAATTAAATCTTTCATGGCAAACTCACTTTGGAGAAATAAACGCATTTTGTATTGCCTAACAACTCGAGTGAACATTTACAACACGTGAGAACTGGGCGGAAGAAAAGTTATGGTCATCTCTTTGGTTCACAAGAACCAGGGAAGGCAGATCATTGACTTGATTTTCATGGGAAGATTGACTCTGGAGTGCTCGCAGATTCAGGAGCAGAGCAAGCTGGTATTGACAACAACTGTGATTCAGGGAGGGGAGCGTTGATTGTGCCATGGCTTGATGGGGAAAAACAAGGGAAGACCTAAAACAAAGTGCAGAAAGGGAACAGTGGTTGCAGTGTCCTGGGGATGGCGGGGCAGCTTCTAGTCAGTGCTGGGATAAGTGTAGCTTCTTGACTTGAGAAATATTAGCATAATTAAAGAGGCTGCCCTTACGGGAGAAATAGTTTGCTCTTAAGCTGAAGAAGTTGTACCATGCTTCCCTGCTGCATACTGTGATAGGCTGCAGGAGATGCTCTTGCAGAGGACAGCTCATGCAAAAAAAATGTAGAAATCCAAATGTGCTTTTCTGAGGTAGCCTGTAGGCATAATAGGAAAAGAGTCACATCTAAAGGAGTTTTTAATTATTATTTTAAAGACATATTTTCTGACACGTGTTCTGTATGTAGACTATGAGTAAAAACACTCTGAACACTGAGATGTGCTCACATAGGTTCATCAGTCCACTTATTACCCACCTGCATAGGTTCTGGCTTTTGTCTCACCTGGGCAATGAGACTGCCCCTTGTTTATGCTGGAAATGCAGATAAGCAAGCTATCTTCTCATATGTTCCCCTGTGAGGGAACTGCGCACCCCATCCTCTGCTCATTGTGTAGCTCTGCTGCCTCTGCCACGCATATGGCAGGCACTTTCCTCTTCCCCCTCCCCTCCACTCATGTGTACTTATTCCCAGAATGGTCACAACCCTATTCACTCGCCACAAGACTTCAGAACATCATTTGTCTCCTTTTACCAATTAATCTCTTGTCTTTCTCATCTCTCCCTCTACCTCTGAATCCATTGTTTCCTATTCTTACGAGTGCCAGCAGCCCTACCTCCAGCCAAGTTTCCTTCCAGTGCAGAGTGAGGGTTTTCCAAGTTTCTCTCTAAGAAGGTTTTGGTCCCTTTTGAGTATCATATGCAGGATACACAATTGTTACTCTAAGTTAATTTTTTTTAAGTTAAGAGGGCTGCACTTAGAGTGAAGTGGCAGTTGTGATAAACTACATTACAGTCTACATGAGCTAGTAAAACAGCTTAAATGAAACAAATATGCTCGTTGTATGTGATCTTTAAGCTCGAGGAAAAGTGGTAAGAGCCAAACCAAAGAAGACTGACCCTTAATGGCTGCCTGAGAGAATGCTCTTGCCATTGTTAAGGTTATTACCATGTTGCTTCAAATCCCCCAAAGTAGTTAGCACTGAGCCCATACTCTCATCTGGGCTCCACAAGATGGATGATTCTCATTGCATCCACCTGAAGCCCTTGCCCTTCTTGGAGCTTCAGGCCTTTTTGTGTAGCGCAGTCCGGAAAGTTTCACCACAGTGTGTGGAAAAATCTCCTCCTAGAAGTTCAGAACCAGAATTATGATGAAGCTGAAAGAACAGGTTCTGCTTGTTTGGGCCTTCTGGAGTACAGAACAGGAACAGAGATGATGGATGGTGGCTGAGTTATTCCTTCCCATCTTTGTGGCCAGAGGAAAGGTGACCAGGTGACCAGCTCAGTGCCATCAGCTTTTGTCTGACTAGTGAGTAAGTAGTAGGATTTTTATATATTTATCTGTATTGATTGAAGCCTTTATTGGTGTGCATAGCCACACTGTCAGTGATTGTGTCTTCAAAGGTGACAGCAATTCATTACATCTTCCTAGCCTTGTAGCCGGACTTTTACCACTTATTTTGAATCCCACATAGTGAGCTTATAAATATGCATCAATATATGAAAACATATGATGTTTGTCTGTTTAATTTAGGTATATATATGATGTTTCTGTGACTTTGTTTCGGAATTTATTCCGTCTTCCATCTGGCATGTGCTGCTTCATTTTTCTCTCACTGCAATACTTTTAACTGTTGCATTCTTTTGTCTGTTTTTTTTCTTCTCATTAATTACTAGCTGGTTTTATGCAACTCCTTAAAAAAAAAAAAGTTTTTTTAAATCTCTTCTAAAATTCATCAACTGAATTTTCCTTTTTAAAAGGCTGGAAGTGCTGTTCATGCATGTAACTCAATTTACAAGTTGCTCTGTATTTGAGCTGTTCTGTGCAATGGAATATAGCAGTTATGCAAAGTAAAGTCCTCAGTTTTTGATGCTGTCTGAAAGCAAGCCAACCCACGCTCCCTAGCCTCCAAAAAACCCTGGGGTTAGTGCTGCACAAAGATCACCCTAGGAAGCAGCTGAGTTTTTTTTACCACTGCTTTTTATCTGAATCCCCGCTTTGCTTGAGCTTTAGAAGTCAAATGAGCAGAAGAAATGCAGCAGATAATTTGAGATGTGTGTGGGAAGAATGGAAGCTGAGAGATGGGCTTTCTTAAGCCTTCACTCAGTTCCTGCCTTCAAGAAGAGAAAGCAGGGAGATTATTCTTCCTGTCTGTATTTCTGCAGCAAAGTAATCGTTCTGGGGATGCCCATGTGAAAAGATACTTATTTCACATTATCTTTGTATTAAATGGTAAGCGGGGGGGGAGCAGAAGTAGGCAACTGTTTTGGATAAGTTGAAGTGCTTTATTTCATAATTATGAATGGCATCACTAAAATCAGGCAAGTGCAGAGCCAAAGGTGCCTTAGTTGCCCCATTTCTGTCCGTGGCGACGCAACTTCCATGGCCCCATTCCTGTGTGCAGGATGTGCTGCTCCCTGTCACCCAAGAGATCAGGTGCTGTCCTCAGCTTAGACCTGCGGTGCTTTAATCCACTTGTCCTGTGGAGCACTTCCAGTTGTAACTGTCCTAATCTAGGATTTTATCCCCTTGCCCAGGAGATGATCCGGTTTTAGCAACAGCAGCTGCACATCCTAGCACACCCATGCTGTCAGGTCGCTGCTGCCTGCAGCGCTCCTTTAGCTGCTTCTTACTACCTGGCAGCTCTGTGCCCCTCTAAACAGAAGGGAAGAATGGGCTGAAAAAGGAACATCAGGTCATGAGAAGGTGACATTCGAGCACCCAGGGAGAGCTACATGTTATTGCTATGCATTCAAGCAAAAAAAATTGATTTTCATTGAATTTGGAGCTATTGTATTTACATGTCAAATTGTGGGGCAATATGTTGCCAATGAACAAGTGT
The DNA here is from genome assembly GCF_002078875.1 of Numida meleagris. NCBI lineage: Eukaryota > Metazoa > Chordata > Aves > Galliformes > Numididae > Numida > Numida meleagris. Next base: position 58,016,111 of record NC_034412.1, on the reverse strand, counting down.
GGTGTAGCAAAATCACATTAAATGCATCAATATATATGTAAAGAGCTAAAAGCACAAAAATAAGAAACTTTTTACTAAGTGACAGTTGCCTGAAGAAATACCTTTTTAATGCCAAAGCTGCTTTGTTGCTTTATAGCTGCTACCTGATGCATTTCTTGTAGTTCGTTCATTTCTGTACTAGTACAAAAAAGTGAGCACAAAAGCGTTTTCATTGCCAGCCCTTACTGGTGGCCTTTCTGCACAGTTTCTGCACCCCAAACTTTCTGACTGCTTGGGAAGGCTGGGGATTTTGTATCTCAACCCCTTCTTAACCACTTGCCTGCTGAAAGGGTGGAATCTGATTTATCACTTCCATTGTTTTCATTAAACTAGCCTTTAGGACATCTAGCATCCATCTTCAGCTTTTATTACTGATAGTTTTCCAAAGCTGTTTGACACTTTGAATGGTTATGTAGTGTGTTTCTAATTTTGCTGAAGTTAGTTAAAATCCCATTCCCATTAGTTGGACTAGTATTTCATTATCTTGAAGAGGAAGCTCATTCACTATGTAGTTTCTTAACCTTTTCTGCATGCATTATTTGGAGTAATATCACATTTATACTTGCAATTTGGGGTAGGCAATTTAGATGGTGTAGTTCGTATAAGTTAGCTTTCATTTAAAATGCATGTAACTGATTAAGTGGCTTGGCAGCCAGTCAGAATGATTGCTTAAGTACTGCAACTTCACAGTAATTTTGAAATGGAAAACCAGCCAGTAATTTAGTGATATCATTGAGAAACACAACATTCTTTCAGAGCAAGAAAAAGCTTTGTTTGCAAGGGGAGACGTCCCCCCTTCTTTTGGCCAGTGCTGTCTCATACACTCCTATATTCTGCTTTGTTCCATGCTAAGCACAAATGAATGCCAAGTATTTTCTTTAATCCAGTGCAAACTTTACATTTGCTAAAGCCGTACTAAACATTGAAGCACATCCACCCCAAAATTACAAACTCTCATTTTGTGCTGTGTTAATTTGATTAAGTGGTTATCTCTTCAGGAGGAAGAGCTAAACTTTCTGGGCACTTTAGTATGAAACTGCTAATGTATGTGTACCATCAGGAAACTAACTGATGATGTGGGCTTGCCAGTGGTGATATTTCTCTCTATCTGTAGAAAACAGTACAGGTTATTATCCAGAAAACCCTATCATTTGTGTAGATGATATCATAGACAAAATAAGCAGTGACATGGAAAGATACAGATTCAGAAGTGAGTCTTCTGAGTCTTGCTCCCATGCTGTTGCCCGTGTTATAGATATTTCCATTTCTATTATCTTTTTTTTTTTTCTAAAGGGATGACTTAGACCAGTGGAGTGTAGTTCTGTGTTGGTTAGAGAATTGCTGCTTTAGCTTAACAAAAGACACGTTATGCTTCTGCAGTACTACTTCAATTGCCTACTATTCATTTTCAAAACTAAAGTGATCCACTGTCAGGTTTGTGCATACTCCCATGCTTGATCCTCATACAGTAGTTGCAAAGTTTCCCCATAAAAACTGCATACAAATTTATATCATAGGGGAGGTGTTTTCTTAAAAACAGACAAGGAGAAGCTAAAAAGCATTACTTGTTCCAATTTTCTTCGTAGAAAAGCTGACTGAGTCATGTAGACTGAGTCACGTAAATCATCTCTTAGGTGCTGTAGTCTGGAAGGATGCATCAGCATACAGCAATGTAAAGATCCACACACTTTAAAGAAGCGTATAAGCTTCCTTTAAAGCATATAGATTCTAACAAAGGAAGCATTTCTGCTAGCGCGGCTGTGACTGTGCTTTTAGATTTCGTACAGTACAGGCTGTGACTGTGAGCTTTTAGATTTCATACAGTACAGCTTTTAGGTCTTGTCGTTCCTGCAAAAGTTAGTGTGTCTGAAGTTGGCACAGGCAAGCAGGTATCGGTCAGCCTGCTTTCCCCATGTGCTGCTAGTATCCCAGCTGCATCCTGTGATTGACATACTTGCATCCGGGCAGCAGCAGCCCCGCTGTTTTTGCTGCCTTGGGTTTTCTGTCCCCAGCGGTTTGCCACGTGCTCTCCTCGGCGGGAGCTCTCCTTGCCACTGTGTCTGGCTTTGGGCATCTGCAGAGCTTTGCTGAATACTACTCGGTGTGGTTTGGTCTGTATGATTTGGTGTGCGCTGCCTTCAATTGCATGTGTCCAGGGCATTAAAAACACATTTCTGCTTCGCCCTGCAAATGAGTGTGTCTCCACACAGTTTGCCAAAAAAAAAAAAAAAAAGGTATTGGATGGGGATATTTGAGATGTTGTAGAAATCACAGCTTTGAGCTTTTGATGCTTATCAAGAACAGATTGCTGTCAAGAAGATTTCTTGATAGTGTAAACTGTTAAGATACTCACAGTAATGTTAAATCAGGAAAAATGCCAAAATCACACAACGAGAAGATGACTTATGCAAGAATTGGTTTATTGAGCCCAAATCTTCCAGCAGATGCTTTTCCTGTGGTCAGGGATATTCTGAGGCATCATCCTGAGACCTGAAGCTTCAGGGAAGCTGGCTTCCCCAGCAAGGCAGGCTGCATCTGCATATGCTGCTGGTGTTAGAAGTACTGAATAGAGTCATGGAGTAGCTTGTTAAGAGGGAAATTTACTTTGTAATGCAGAAAGAAATGGGAGAAGAAAGCTACTTTAATGACTGACAGCTCACAAGTCAAAAGTACTAAGAGAGTCATTGACTAAGCATGGACCAAGGAGTTTCTTTTGTAGTGACTTGTGGCAAAAAAACGTGGCAGTAAAATCTTTCTATTAATTTCTCTTTTTTAAAAACAACAAACAAAAACAGTCCTGCTTATAATATTGAGTATCTCTGCAACAGGACTGTCATTCTTCTTCCCGGTAGTAAAATGAAATGCTGAGCCCCTTCCCTGTCTAATGTTATTTCTCACATGGCGACATTCAAAAACCCATTGACAAGCTGCAAATGATGTGTGAAGCAAGCTCCAGGATTAAATTTATAACCTTCCCCAGGAGGAAAGAATTTGGAGACAGGAATGAACTGAGGATAGTAAAACAAAAGGGCACAATGGAGGTGGATCAGGAGGACTCATATTCGTATTTACCTAATGAGAAATACCAGCCCGTCTTAGTTTATGTGGTGTCCTGGGGGTTTTACGTACAGGTATGTAGAACATTGCTTTATAGGTCCTTCTCGCAGGTTTTTACAGCTCTCACTAATGAGAAACTACATGTCTCTCTCTCTCCAGCTTTCCAGCTGGGATTTGAATGTGCGATAAATAAGATATAAACGGTAGAAAACTGAGGGCTTATGCCCTGCGGGTATGTTTGCATCTTGGGTTTCAACAGCCTTCCTCCTGGGGGGGTTGTCACTTACTACCAAGTTTGTTGTTGAATGGGTGTGAATAGGCTTTGGGGGCCTTTAGATGCTGTTAAATCGCTCATGTTAATGAAGTGCTGGAGCTAGGGACCTCCTCCCTGCAGTAATCAAAGAAACGGTGAGTCCCCTCACATATCTATAAGATTATTTCCTTTCATCTGCCAGTACTAGTTTCTTTTGAAGTCATTTAATCTTTGCTCCACATAAATCAAGGAAAGCCATTTTAAGTAGCTCAGTGGGCAAAGGGGAGTCCTGTGACCCGGCTTTGGCAAACACTGACCTGGATGCAGGTGCTAGGCCAATCACCTTGATGTCTAGCCCTGATGAGGCAGTGGTGGGTCAGAACCATAGGATATACTGAGCTGGAAGGGACCCACAAGGATCATCAAACCCAACTCCTGGCTCCACACAGGACCACCACCCAAAATTCAAACCCTACATCTGAGAGAATTGTCAAAATGCAGAGTGGGTGCTCAGCCTTCAGTTGAAGTGCACGTGCTGTTGTTGGAGCAGAGTTCAGCCATGCCTGTAAGCGCACAGGGCACCAAGTCCCGCAGAGGGAACAGTGGTTGGATAGTAGGCAGCTTCCTGGCCTGCATGCAGGCATTGCTCAGCAAACTCCGGTGCTTGTTTTTGTTTCCTGAAAGTATGTTTATTAAAAAAAATAAAATCAGGATTCCACTGCCAACAATGCAGAGACCTCCTGTATAAAGCCTGGACAAATTCCTATGGCCAAATTAAGACCTATGTTGGGAATGAGAGGTCGGAACCTTACGTCATTACTCTGTCCAATGTTGCATTACGCCAAGATGATCAATTACTGTCCCCTTCACAACTAGTGGTGGATTGTCAGTGCTGTGCCTTCTAGATTTCAGAGCCCTGTATTGCATTTTGTGTGCATTCATTTTTAAGGTAATTATTACTTTATTCTCTTTGTGTTGCTTTATGTTTTTGACACATCTGCTCCTTCCGTATGGGGCATTTTTTAAGGAAAGAACATAGTTTAGAAAGACCAGGCATGAATTCTTTTAGGAATTTGAGACAGAAAATATTTGGCAAGGTTCTTCATTAGATATCCTCTGGAAGTATGCTAGTTCAAGAGTACAGATGAAGTATATCCTTCAGGATGAGGAAAATACTTCAGTAATAGCCAAATAGCCTTTTGTATATAAGAATGAAGTTGTGGTTTTTAATTGCATAGCATCAATCCTTGCTTGTCTTTCCAGCCCTTCTCTCCACTCTCAGCACTCAGTTCAGGTCCCAGGCGTTCCCCCAGCAGGAGACAACAAACGATCGACAGAACCTGGCCAGTTGAATTATGGGAAAATAAGCAACCACACATTGTCTTCTGCCATTTCCCCAGATGCAGAAGAGTTCCTTATATATCTAATAAAACAAGGACTTATCCTGGTCCCTACGGACCCCAGCCCATGTGGGTCCTGTCCTTGTTTCTTGCTGGCCCCTTTGGGGGAGCATGGCTGTGACCACCAGAGGTGCAGTGGTGGAAAGGCTTGGGGTGATGTCTTAGTCATCTATCTAGCTAGATTTGTGCAAACAGCTCTACTTGCTACATTTCAGGGAAAGGAGCTTGTATCTGAATATCTGCTCTCATGAGTGTTATTTCCTGAAAAGAAGCTGAGTTATTGCTGAGCCTGTTTTTCCTCCTTAAAGAAAGAGGCAAGACATATGTGTGCAATCTCGACACAGTTTATTGTATTGGAAAAAAGTACCTTTTTTTTTTAAAAAAAAAAAAACATCAGCACTGCCTTAATCACATTTGATGTCTTTTTTAATCAAATATTAAAATATCCTTAGCTTTTGTGGGTGACCCATCGCCTGCCCTTCTTAATACTCTGTTGGCAGAAGCCCTGGTGGGCTGGCCCCTACTCCTAGTTCTCAGAAGCTGGTGGTTTCTAGAGACCTGCCACCTGGCCAGCGTCTCTAAGTTGTGACCTGAAGGTGAGAGGTTGTGGCCCAATCCCCAGCTCTCTGCAGCATCCTGTCCTTCAGCAGGGATGCTTTTGTGGGGAAAGAGTGGTGTCAACAGGTGACATCTTACAGATACAAATTAAAGCATGGGAAGAGAAGTTACCCTGCAGTGGAATACTCCTAGCAGGAAGACAGCTGAAGACTGTTTTTCTTCAACACTGCTTGGCACTCTGCAGCAGTGGGGTCCTACACCCCAAATATTTTTCCTGTAGTCATCATCAGACGCTGACTGTGACATTTCAGTTGTTTGCTGAATGTCATGTCTAAGAAGTCTTGTTCCTCTTGAGTAACAGGCTTGTGTCAAACGAGATCTTCCCCTAGCAAGGTGCTGCTCAGTGCAAATAACAGAATTTTCTCCTAAATGAGACAAATTCATCCATGAATTCACCAGGAATTGTATACTGATTAACCTTTTTTTGAAAAATAAATGCTTTCCAGAATGGGTGAAAACTTCAGATTTCATGAATGGTTAATTCAGCTGCTCCTTAACGTGTAGCTGCATTTTATTTCTTTGTCATTGTTCACCTTTTTGTATTCACATCATATTGGAACACTGTGTGTCATCTTGTGCTTTTGACCTGTAATATCCATTAAGTGCTACCGTAGGGCCCTTGCAGCAGAGAGCAGGCAGATTCCTCAGGCTGTTCCGTTCAGGTTTCGGTGTTGTTGCACCTGTTGCTATTGTCTAGCCCTGAAGAAGGAGATGGCCAAAGCAGATGGAGATCACAGCCATCTGGGGATATTGCAGTGGCCAGCTGGGACAGTCCCTCAGGGCTGACTGAGTTCCTTGTGCTTGGATGCCTGAACTTCTTAAGTTCAGGCAGGCTTTGTTTTTCCTCACTGGGTCTTGTAGTTCTCTTCGGTAGGTAGCCACTAGAAACAAGAGCAGGGAAGTGGAGGCTCTTGTGCAGAGGTTATCTCGGGTGGTTTTCAGATGATCACAGAAGGGGAGCATGCCAGAAAGTTGAATCATTGCTACTGGGTCATAGTGAAGACTTGACTTTTCAGGATACTTTTGTGTCACAAATAATGCCTGCAGCTTGGATGCCAGGCTCTGAAATGTCTCATCGGTGATCCTCTGGTGCTTTGATGAGGGAAAATGTCTTTTTAAGCTGTAGGGACTGGTTAGCTGTGTCTTAGAAAAATAAATTCCAAGTGGTCTTTGTTAACCACCAAATTATAGGATATTGTGGCATAAAATAGTAGTTCATTTTGGCTGCACATTTTTGTTCTGAAACCAGCAGGAGGAGGAAATGCTGATATGGGTGTATACATAGGAGGAAGATTTATCAAAGAAACATACATTTACACACCCACTTTTTTTTAAATTTATGGTCAGTAAATGATAGGCTTCCAGTCCTTGTTTTTGAATGTGAAGTAAATTTCTAACAAAATTATTTATATACACATCCCTTTCAAATATATAGAACACCACCAGCTCAGTGTGAGACCTCAGTGTCCAGTCTGAAGAGGGAACTTCAGACACAGCCTCCAGGCTTTCCAGAAGCATGAGATGAGTTAAGCATTTCATTATTGCATGTCACTTTCTTGCTGCCTGTTTTAGACTGTATTGATTGCAACACTCTTTGCAAATACAAGTTATGCAGTTAGCTTGGTGTTATTTTCTTCAAACAAACAAACAAATCCAGGAAAAACAGAATTATAGAGTCTGCAGTCCTAACACACTAGAGAGCAAATGAAGTATTTTTCCCAGACAGAGCAAAATTGGAGGTATAAAATGCTTGTTCTTTAATGTTAGACTTACTAGACACATAGTATTTATATTTTTAACTTTCTGAGACAGTCAGAATGTAGGTTTCAAAGTAAATAAATGTGTATGCATGTTTGCATAGCCTTCCTTCTTCAGGGACGTTCTTCCTGTTTCCTTTTCAGGGTTTCTCCTAAAATTAGTTTCTTTCTTACAGTAAACACAATTGGTTACTTTTAAATAATATAGAATATATGGGAACAATGTTACTAGTTTTAATCGTCTTGCAGTATGTCTGAATTATGCTGGTGGCAATTAGTTGGTACCACTTCTTGTTTTACATGGTGTTGTTTCCGCTGACCAAACCACCTCCTGAAGGGCTTTGTTTATAGCTGTGCTGAATGATCCGTAATTCTGAAGAAATGTTTCTTTCTTTAGGCTTTGTAACCAACCGATAAATTTTTATGGGCAGCTATGATTAGTTTTGTTGTTCCCATTAGTCTAAAGATTTGCAACAATTTCTCCCCTCCCTTCTGCCTCACCTGCATGCATGTGCACGTCCCTTCTGTGTCCTCTGCAACCCTCCAAGGGAGGGGACTACACACACCAGGTGCCCATCCAGCATCCCTGTCCCACCTGCTGGGCCAACAAGCACATTGTGGTCTCTAGCTGCTGAGACTTCCACCTGGAGCTACTTAAAATATGGTTGTAATTCTTCATGCACACGTACTCCGTCATTCTTTTTAAAAATGTACTCCTTGTTATGGAAAGAAAAAAAATGGGTGAAAGAACAAAGTACTTGGAAGAAAACCCAGTCATCTTTCAGCTTGCTGATGCTGTTTTTTGCTATGTTGCAGCAGGAGCAGCAGAGGGAGCACAAGTTAACACATGATTTTTTTACCAAGAGCTGTGCTGTCATTGCTGATGACATTTTGCTTGATGGATAAAGAATGGAAAAGCCCCAACCTAGGGAGTTTTCCAGAGGACAGGAATATAATGTCTTTGTGATTAAACATGGATGGACAGCAAGACACCGTATCCTGTACCTGTTTCTGTTTTAAATGTTAGGTTGTGGTCTCAGTGAAGCCCTGGGTTGTACAGTGTCAATACATGGGCCACACTGCTGTGACCAGTGTCACCGGGTCACTTTTGTCATTGTCTCTACCTTTAGGCCAGCAATGAGCTGAACTTCAGCTTGACAGGGTCTCTTGATTTTCTGTCTTTAAAGCAAAGTCCCCAGTAGGGTCAAAGAGGAGAGGTTTCTCCCTCTTTATTAATAGAGTGTTAATAAACTGCAAGCTTTAAGCTTTCATTTCAAATTAGAGATTGCCAAGAGCCAATCTTTGTTGAATTATTAAGCAGAAGTAAAGGTTATTGAGACTTGTGCAGATCAATGGCTGGAGACCCAAAGCTAGAACTTCAGAATGTGCAAGGAACAGCAACTGTTTTTGGTCTTGGAGATTAGAAAGAGTAGAGATTTCTTTGTGCAGAAAAAGAGAACTGCTTGTGTAATTTCACAAATTCACCCTTTGCGCCTTACTGCTTTATTCAACGTTCAACTTTGTTTCTGAGGCTGCTGCTGACTGTATAACAGAGATAGGCAAAAGGCTGCTGAGAAATAAAAGGTTATCTGAGCAGGTCAGGGAGTGAATTCATTGTTTTCCAGGAATGCTTTTTTAAACACTGAATTGTGTAATGCTCAGAGCTGCAGCATAGAATTTCAGTGCACAGGTGGTGACCTGTATTATTCATCACCTATGAAGTTAATTACCAACTCCGTAGGTTTTTAATGTAATTTACTTGATAGCTGCTTTTAAACACCTTCTGGAAACAGCTGCTTACTCTCCTTGATGTTGCTTCTTGTGTTTCTGAGAAGTTTCCCAAACAGATCTTACTCAGAGTTTTCCCTCAGATTTCTCCAGGCACCAGCTTGCCCCTATGCCCCTGTGCCAGGCTTCAAAACTCTGTGCAGTCTGTGTGTCAGAGCACCGGCCACCTTCTGTGCCCAGTAAGAGAGGATGAACTGATGAATAGTGTGAGACTTCAAGCCCAGAGGCCACCGTAATGATCAACTTGAGCTCCAGCATCCACTGGACACCTCTAAGGTGGCTTATTCAAATACCTCTCTAAAAGGTATCCGATCTTTTCTAAAATGCTGTAACTCCAGCACAAGTACAAAATCTTGGCCTATTTTTTCTCCTTTCAGTGGTGGTAGTTTTTCTTATGCAGTCTCATAAGGAGTTGTAACAGGATGAGATGCAGTTACTGACTCATTTATGTGAAGAAACAGCTGATAAAAAGGGCTAGAGTCTAATGTGAGCTTTTATTGTTATGTATCTGATAGAAAACGTGGTTGCCTATTGCAGTGTGTCTTTTAAATGACTGTCGTTTATCAGAAGCAGGGAAATAGAGATGAGAAGCCACAAGAAGAGGTCACCATGGTCACCGCAGTTATCAATGATGAATGAAAAGTTGGCTTTATCCAGTGTTGGTACTTTCACATTTTAAGAGTATTAGGTGGATATAGTTTAAGGAAAACCCCTCAATGCTGATTTTCGAGAGGTGGATTTTTTTTCCTTATAGCAATGTTGGCTATATTTCTGCCCTAAATATGAAAATAATTTATCACATGCCTTGGTTAAGCTTCAGCCAGCTGTTTTATATTGTAGAACTGATCTTATTTCACCAGCAGGAGAGCTCAGGAGTGATATAAGTAGAACCCAAAGTGCAAGCAAATATAGAGTCTGGTGTCATTTGTATACATCCGGCACTGGCTGTTGTTGCTTCTAACCTTTCCTGTTTATTTAAAATAAAAGTTGAATATTGATCTGTGGTGTTTCTGTGTGAGTGAGCTTTGAAAGTAGTTCTTCATGTGTGCCTCTGTCTTACCAATATCCTGTGTGGGGAGAGAAAAATGTATGTTCGTAATGGAAAACTGAAATCATTGTAATTTGTGAATAAGTGGTGTTTTTTTTTTTTTTTTTTTTTTTGAGATAGGCAGTATGAAAAACCACACCAATATATGAGCATAGCTGCATGTACTGATGTACAAAAAATTCAGAGCTTCAGGACAGGACTTAAACAGATGTCCATGCAACTGAAATCTCTCTACAAAATATTGGGCAGACACAGTTTACAGTTTGACTGTATTTTCCTTCTTTCTAATTCTTTTTCTCCATGAGGATTCAGGTTTGTTATAAGTTTGCATAAGTTTGTCAAGTGCCCAGCTGTTAGGAGGTAGTGAGCTGCTGCAAAAAAATAGTCAGGAAGTGAACAATCACACATGTAGTAGATCCATTTCTTCATGTTATTAGATCCAGAGTATAGCTTACTTTATTAGAATCCCATATTGAGTTTGTAAATTGTCTGTGAGGCTGTTGATCCTCTTTCCAAAGTCATTTTCCTGAGTCTCGAGGGACATGCTATCAAGGTGAGCATAGGCCTACTTGGTCAATCAGAGCAGCACTTGCAGCAGCCCATTATTATTATTTAATGTTACAGAGAAGTATGTAAGGAGCTAGCAACTTGCTTCATCTCCAAAAGTTATGGAAGGAGGTGGTTCTCTGCACAGTTGATGGAGCTGTACCGTAAAGTTCCCTACCAAAAAGCATTGTGCAGTTAACAGCTCATATAGACTCAAGAGGAGATTGGGTAGAAACCACATCCTGCTTGAAAAGTTCTGAGGCTGAACATGGCTGGAAGGTAGAGAAGTACGAAGGCAATTATCCTTATGTCTGCCCAATTTTTGGTGTTTTTTTTTTTCATGGTTTTAGACTTGCTTTTTCAGCCCCAAGTTGTGGAGAAAAACCGAAGCAAAGCAAACAAACAACAAACAAACACAAAAGAACCAATAAAATATATTTTACTAAAGAAGATTTTCTGTACATGATCTTCAAATATCATGTCTTTCATAAATAACTGTATTAGAATTGAAGCTGGACTCTTGCTTGCAGCCCTGTTGGAGGTCTGAGCCAGTGGACCTTTGGTCTCACCCAAAATGATCATTCTCATCCTGTTACATAGGGAAGATGTAAAAGATAAGAAGACACAAGTACAACCTGACAAGACATTTAAATCATTCACGTTACTTCTAGGGCATCTATAAGGCCAAAGAGTTTTTTTAAGTTTGTAGCTATTTAAAGTAATAACAAAATCAGTGCTTCTCAGGGATGTTCAGATAATTATTTTTAGGCTGTTTGTATTGAAACAGAAACGCCTTTCATACCTGGTACTGGAAGGAGACCATCTTTGTGCTCACCACCTACATGATAGGGAAGGGAGGACTGAGAGGAGATGTGCCAGACCTCAGAAACACACGTGGTTCCTGCAGCTCTGGCTCTTTGTTGGACAAAGAACTAAGTGGCTATTGCTATATATCCAGTGGGAGGGATCACTTACCAGGACAGCTTTTTAATAGCAAACTTAGTAATGCCTAGTAAGGGCATGTCCAGGGAGTTTTTTAGTATACATTTCATAGAGTGGTTACAGAAGTGTCTATCTGGAACACCACAGGTACAGTTGATCCTCTCCTTGGGCATGATGATGAACTAACTAGTCAATTTCCAGATTTTTCCAGGCTTGTTTTTTCTGTGTTTGTGGCATGGGACAGAGGAACTTGGCAATGTTTTTGGAACTGCTAATCCTAGCAAGGTTGAATAACGCAGACATACCAAAATTTTAGGCCAAACCAAAATATAGTAAAATTTAACAGATAGCAATTCAAGCAGAATTGCTGAAGATAGGGACAAATGTATTCTGAAGTGGCAAATGATTTAAGGAGTTTATGAATGTATGGCTGTCAATGGTAGGAAGTGTTTGTATTACTTATTTACCTTTTCTACCTGCTAACTATTAGTCCTGTAAAGTTTCCTACTATTTTTAAAAATGAACAAATGCAAGATTTTTTTTTTTCCCTCCCTTTCTTTTTTTGACTAGATTTGCCAGGAATGAATCCCTCACTTTGTCTTTCTCCAGCAAAAATCTCCCCGAGATGTTCTGGGGGTCTCCCAGTGAGCGTGGTTTCTCTGCAAACCAGGGCCTTGCATTTTTTCTGGTGAGAACAAGAGCTGCCAAAAACAATACTGGGCTGAGCCTTCAGACTCCTTTCTTATCCATAGCTGCCTTCTTGTGCATCCCATTTTCAGCAAAAAGGATGTGTTTCACAGCGTCAGGAAGGGCAGTGTTTTTCCGGCCCCTCTGTTCTTAATCTTTTTTTGTCAGTATTTCTGTTAGTAGTGAAAGCTTTGCAGAAATAAATATTTCGGTGTTCATTTACAATTCTTCAGCTGCTGCTTAGCATGGATGAAAGAAGGGGGTGTGATTTGTGGGGCTGTGGGTGTGTGACCAAAAGGCACTGTTTCAAATTCTGCACAGAAGCCAGCTAGCTGGCTGCCTTTCTAAGGGCGTCTCTTTGGATGTAAATACACACCGAGGGCTGATAAAATATTGATGTAGTAGAGCACATCACCTGGAGAGGTCAAAGTGAGGATAAATAAATGATAGGCTCTTGGAAGCAGTTGTCATTAAGTAAAGGTTGAGAGGACTACAATTTTTGTCCAGCTAACCTGAGGTTTCTTATAGAATCTGTGGAATATGGGGTGGGAGATCTCTGATCTCCAGTTGACAGGGTTTGGTCTATTTTACTTAAAGGCATTATACGAATGTGTAGATTAAAATTTTTATTCTGTAGTGTCAGAACTTTCTTTTAGCATATTGTATTTTGGACATACATACAGATGTGTATACATGCATAGGTAAATACATCAAATAGATTTACACCCCTCCAAAAAAAACCTCAATGAAAATAGTGAGATAGGAAAGTAGGATGTAATTACTCCTCTATAAATTTTACTTCAAAGTCTTTAAAGTCTCCATTTCTTAGCTTAAAATTGGAAGGAGCTATCCTCCTTTGTATATAAGCATTTGTCATCTAAAATAGTTTTAATAGTTTCAGTCTTTAGTAATACAGAAAGGTTGTGTTTTTTTTTTTCTTCTTGACTGTTTTGTCATGGATGTAACTATTGATTTTAAGATTTGAAGCTTACTGACTTTTTTGTAATGTCCTTTACAGGTGGTATGCCAAAATAGATAAATACTATTCTCTGAACTTTTCAGATGATAATCTGTCTACCTGAGACAGATTTCATGAGAAAAGTGATGGGGGTAATTAGAATGAAGGACAGACTTAGAGAAATGGGAGACATTTGTTATTAAGAGCCCTATAAAAATATTTCCTTCTGTAAACACAGCTGCCATATGAAATGTTATTTTAAAATATATAGTGAACGTCATATAAATGTCTAATTGACAGCTGAGATATTGCAGAATGTAGTCTGTGTGTGTAGGTCAGGAAAAGAAAGTGATAATTCAGGGACAAGTGTTTCTGACACAAGTCACAAATCCAGATTTCATGTATGCTTTTTGCTTACAAATTTAGATAATGTGTGTCTTTTCTTATGGGACTTAAATCTTCAAGGAGTTTCAGCTTCATCAAAAGCCTGTTTCAAGCAGTGCACTTTACTGGCCATGCCTGGCACGGAAGCCTTCAGATGGCCATGTGTAGATGGCAGCATTTACCTTCTGTACTTTCTTCTTAAGTGACTTCAGACGATAGGGATGATTAGTTTCTCAGTGCTGAAAATAAATCATATCCACAAAAAATCAATTAAGGATAAAGAATAATTGCTTGTTTTCCTAAGTCAGCAGAATGGCTAAAATAAATAGAGTAGATGAGTGGCATGAAAGAACACAGAACTTTTATACTATTCTGAAGGCTGCACTGTGTTGGTGAGAAAGACACAATCCTGCTGCATGGGGATGGAATTTTCTCTATTGGGAGAGGGCTAGAAGTAGTGGCTGCCTTTGAGAGATAGGCTATTTGGGCTGGAAAGGGAATGGCCATTGTTCTCAAGTCCTGATCAGAAGCTTGGGATGTTGCCTGGTGGCTTGCCTCTCCCCTTCCCCAAAACCAGGCTCACTGCTGGTTTGCATCTCATTTAGGTCTCTTGTTCAATTAAAAAATAATGGAAAAAAAAAAAAAAAAGGATGCTCTCAAAGTTATTTTCATGTATTTGAGAATTGAGTGTTTTTTTTTACTAAATGGTTTATTACTTGAAAGCTTTGAGGTCTAACATGAATAACAAATGTGAACAATACAGGAATTCTTAAAGATCTGTCTGTAGGATTTTTCTTATTTATTTAAGAGCATTTTAAGTAATTGTGTGTGGAGGAATTAGGGGAAAAAGTCTTTCTATGAAGTCTAGCTTTTGGACAAATAAGATACAGTTTTTGACAAGCAAACAACATATGGCAGAGAATTACAATTGCTGGAAAGCACCATAGGGTGCAGCCTTTTTCATTTAGCAGCACTGGGAGAACTTCTAAGGACAACTTCCAGATAGTGTTGTTACTTGCTATTGACCTAGTGTTTTTTCCCTTGGCTTTGTAGCACGGTTATAGTTTGTTAAACTCTTGCTGTTATTACCACCATCACCTTACATAAGCAATCCACTGCAGGCATCTCATGAGCAGCATATCGTGTGCTGCTGAACAGGCTGCCTGGTACATGGGGTGCTGTGTGCTGGTTGTAGGGACACCTGTAGCTCTGTAGGCTCAGCCTTAGCTGAGGACAACAGTTAGCTCAAATGACGAAACATGTTCAGTGTGTGCTAGCTAGAATCACAACTCCACGTTCTACCTTTTTGGCAAACTCAGATTAAGACTGCACACCATAAACTCCCTCTGCCCCAAAGAGTTTGCGATATAAATGAAATCATCAGGGTAGAGTGCACTGAGGAAAGCAAAAAGGAAATACCCGAGACGGGGGAAAAAAAATCTTTACATTATTATTGTTGACTCATATTTCTGGCTATTCTATTAAATATAAAATGATATGTGAATGAAAACAATACCTGGAAACCCCACGGTGTCCAAAAGTAAGAGGACTCACACTGTACAGGGCCTTAGTATTAGGTTAGAAGAGTCCATGACTTTGCAAGTTCTGTTGCCATAAGGATTGGCAGTGAAGCATAGTAAAGTAATAAAAGGGCAAGGCATGGAGCCAAATACTTCTGTTCGTAATTGTGGTGGTGATGTGCAGAGCAGCAGGAAGAGCAAATCAAATGCAGATGGTTTTTTGTATGAAGTCTTGACTTTTATTGGTGATAGTGCTCAAGGTAGTGTTTACACTGAAATAGTGCTAAATAAAAACTTGTGTTATATAGTATTTAAAAGTATCCTACGTATCATGGATAGTGTCACACTGCAGTCCAAAGCTTCATTTCAATTCAAAATCCCTCCATTTTCTCACTCTCATTGCTACCAGGATGGCCTTATCAGCTGTTTGTAGCAACTGGTCAACTCAGCTGTTCCCCAGGCTGTTAGGTATCACAGGAGATAGGGCTGGGAGGAACAGTATGTTTGTGTGCATGTTTTCCAGCATGGAGGCAGGATGTGGTGTGCCTTCATTGCTCTTGGCAGTGGCTTGCTCTGCACCTTTCCATTTTCCCAGCCTCTCTCTGCCAGCCCTGAAGCATTTCCCCAAGTTTCTAACCAAAATTCCTTTTATTGCAGCTTGAGTTCTCAGGTTTTTTGCACACGCAGAACAGTTTATTCTTTCTCTTCATGTGTTAAAGTTATTTCCATATCTTCTCCACATGCCTTTTTTTCTTTTTCGAGTCTAAATCTGAGTTCTTTCAATTCCATTCAGTTTGTGTGTTACGTTTAATGGCTGTGGTTATTGGTGCTCCCCTTTTCTGTTCTCTTTCCTTTGGATTCACACCACTATGGAGTTGCAGTACTGAATTTTGGTCAGAGTGCTCTAGCTAAGGTGAGTCCCTGACTAGCAGAACAGAAGGACTTTTTCCCATGACATATGCATGGCACTCTTCTTTTTATGTCCTGGCATGTTTTTTGCTTTTTCTACAACTGGGGCATGTTATTGGCTTCTGTTCAGATGGGAGGACTGGAAAGACCCCCCCCCTTCTAATAAAAAAGATGTGACATCTGTGACTTTACCCCTATGTGGATCGTCTGTTGTTCCATCACCGCAGAAAATTAGGTCTGACACAGTTGTCTTTCTGTTCTTAATCTATCTTCTAGGTGTCTGTGAACCCTTTCTTTGGTTATTTAGGTGTCATCTCTCTCCTTTTGCTTTTCCCTATTAAAAAGTCTCCTACATAAAATCTTATGCTGATGGCTTGGGCATAAGCAATTAGTCCTTCTTCCTCCCTTCTCTTGTTTTTGCCTTAGGAGTGCTTAATCATGACACAGAAACAGTGCAGAGAATGGCTGCTTTCACATGATAAACCGCCAATACCTCACCTGTTGGAATTGTACATTGAAAGATTACTTGTAAAACATCAGAATGTATTGACTGGGCAGAGCTGTAATTGGGCTTTGCCCACAGCATTGGTTGCTGTATTGCTCCTGCTAGCTCAGGAAAGATATTAAAGCATGCGAAGAATGGCAATACAAATTAAGAAAAGATTTCAGGTAGAGAATAAAACCAATAAAGATAGCCTAAGGGAGCTAGTTAATTGGTTAGAAGTCAGATGCATTTGAATGGTTAGAATCCAGGCATGTTAGTATTTAATCAGCCTTTTTATGTACAGAGGCCAACATACATATTGATGGCCATGAAATGAATAACAGTGGAGAGGTTAGGAAGGGACAGTGCCCTGAGTCAGCGGAAGGAAACAGGCGGGTAGACTTTTGGAAGAAACGTGCCATCAGTGACACCACCACTGCCCCATGCAGCTAGGAGAAGAGAAGTTGGATTATGGATGAGGCCAGAAGCATTGATTTGGGTGTTTTTTTTCCTTCTCTGTTCCCTAAGGAAGCAGTAGGCCCTAGAAATCCCACGTTGCAGCGTGCAAGTACATGAGCATTCAGCCAAGGAAAGCAGTATTAGTCTGACCCACAGTCGTGTTAACTCAGCCCATTTATCAACTGTGCACTTGCATTTTGAGTGAATTACAAACAACAGAAGAGATCTCTAAGGCATTTTCCAAAGAAGTAGGTTACATTCACAAGTAGCGGTTACACCCCGAGGGTATGTACTGCTACTGCTTCAGTAGGATGAGGACACAGATGGCACAAACTGCACGTCTGACAAAATATTTGAACCTCCTCCACTTGGTTCAGATGCAGTTAGCAGAGCCAAGGCTGAAACTGAGATAAAAGCTCTCATTACCAGCCCTGAAATAAGTATCGGTCGTGGGCACCCGGAGGGGAGCAGCAGCTCTTGCAGGATTCTGCTCTGCATGAAGCTGGCAGAGGGGAATAAGCACGCGCTGTCTCTTAAATACTGAATGTATTTTACACTGTGTTTGATGTGGTCTTGCTGAGATGTTATGTAGGCTCTGGGGACTTTCTGTAGCTTTCGGCTTCGAGGTTTCTCCTTTTTCAGAACTCCCACTGAAATGGCCCAGGTGTTGTCCATCCTTCCTGCTGACATCCCCCTGCTACTAGCCAAGGTTTGCTCTGAACCAAGGGTCAGTTTTACACCTACAGAACACTTCTTCTCTAAAATGGGAATGCTAATAGGGCTAATGCTATCAGCTCTCTTAGGTTTAAAGTCTGGAGCTTTTCTATACCTGAGCATTGACTTTTTGTTTTGAGCAGACTTTCTATCTAACTGAACATTTTTATTAAGGTCTTTGTTTGTAAAACAGCGTGACTAGTCAATGAATCTTTATTATGAAGCTCTCCAATGAAGATTTTCTAAGAAGTTCCTGGAAAGTGGCCATTCTTGTTGCACACAAATCTTTTTGTATTTGAAAACATAAAGTCCAGTTTTACGACCCGAATCTTTTTTAAGTTGAACTTTTGTGCAGTGGATTGATAGCTTAGCTCACTCAGTGGATTCATACCCACCACACAAGCTTAATAGTTTTTCTTTTTTCACTTGACTTGAGCAGGTTGTTAGTTGATCCCTGTTTTTAAGGTTATTGCTGAGCAGAGTCGCACAAGTGCTGCACGCAAAGGCTTAAGTGCAGATTCCGTAATCACTGAGTCACAGGTGTACTCATTTGTTCTTATTTTAATAATTTGTATTGTTTAGTTGGTAGGGATTGATTTGTTTTCTTTTTCCCTTTTTCTTCTCTCCTCCTCCTCTTCTCCTCCTCCTGTTCTCCTTCTCCTCTTCTCCTCTTCTCCTTCTCCTCTAAAAAAAAAAAAAAACAAAACCCAAACAACTATGCCTTGTAAGCACAAGTATTTTTCAACAATGTCTGCAGTGAGGCTGGGTCTCTCTGAAGCGCTTTCCTGAACCAGCTGGATTTTAAGGCTATCTGTTAGCCAGCGCAGTAACAACATGCTTTTCTCTTGTGCATCAGCCCTGCAAAAGTTATCTAGGTTACTGGAGCATTTGGCACATGGCAAGCATTATCTGGCAGAATGTCAAAAGATGCACACAAATTTTGTTGCTGTGGTGCATAAGTTGTTCAAGTAAGGTTTTATGCAGCCAGGAAAAAATACGTGGTTTGAAGTTCTTAGTCACCTTTTCTGAGTCATATTTTACAGAAACAAGATTGTATCATAGCTATTGTACAGGGTTAGACAATTCAAAGGGACACGTGGTAACAGTAAAATAAATCCTTTCTGTTGGCCTTATGTTGTTACATAGTTGCTGTTATCTGTTTTGAGCAGAGTACGAGCATAATGGCCGCTTTATGGCGTAGCTATTGAAGGCAATAGGATTTACGCCAGAAGGAATTTTAGTGTAATTTAATTATGATTTCAATACCAGGAAATAAGCTGAAGTTTGGAAACAATATTGCAGTGCTACTCTGTTTCTCTGTTGTTTGATAATGTCATTTGTCAAAGTGGTTATCGAATTTGTGGTGTTTACAGAGTTGGTCTTAATAAGATGCACATGTAAACATACCAACAAATCAAAGGATCTGACTTGTCTTTATACATAAATTAGACAATTTATAAGCTGCTATGGTATAAAGCATGTATGGTGCAGAAAGTTTAATTATACAGTACCGGTGAGGTTAGTTACTGTATTGTATAAAAATTAGGGCAGAATTTAATATGCTTTCTCTGGTGATTTCATTAGCTCAGAAATGTATTTGTAATGTTGTAGCTGTATTTTGTCCTGTGTTAGAGCTTTAAATACTGGAAAACATGGTTCACAGTATACTTAGTGAATCTATAAATAATGTTGTTTCAATAAACACATAATGTTCTAAGCACAAGAAGTTTAAAGTTCATTCAACTCTTACTTAAATGCAGTGGATAAATGTAACTTTGAAACAACTTTGCCTGAAAAAAATCTTGAAGAATATACAAGTTATGATAACATGTTTGATAAGTGGCTTTCTAATGCTAATGTTAGTCCTTGGTAATTTTATCATAGAATCATAGAATCGTTTGGGTTGGAAGGGACCCTTAAAAGGCCATCTGATCCAACTCTTCTGCAATGAACAGGGACACCTACAGCTACATCAGGTACTCGGAGCCCCTCCAGCCTGACCTTGACTGTCTCCAAGAACAAGGCATGTCCATAGAAAATTGATTTCAAATTACTATTTGCATTTTTTTCATGACAAGTACATGTTTATCACTCTGAGGAAGTGTTGGGGCAGCAACTATGGATTTACCAGAGATACCAATAGGGCTTTCAGGCCTTGGCTGTGCATCCCCCATGGTCTGCATGTGGGGATACGTGAGATTCCCGGCTCCCTAAAGTGCTGCCCAAATGGGTGTTTGATCAGTAGGGGAACTTCAGCGAGCTGGACAACAAGAGCAGGGACTCTTTGGGCCCCTCTGCCTGGCCGCTCACCACAGAGCTGTATGCTTCTGGGCTTGGGGACTTGTGAAGTCCCATAGGAAGTTGTATTCTGCTCTTTCGTTTTCGTTGCTCTCTTGTTTTTCTCTTTGTGATGGTTAAGGATCAAGATGGGAAAAACTTTAAAACTATCATATGGTATAATTATCAAAGGCATCAATTTTGTTGCATTGCCATGGCTCTACATGAAAGATACTGTTCTCCAAAGTCAAAAGATCATGGGGGAAATATTTACTTTGTTGTGGGCCAGACCTACACTGCAGAGCTCATGAAGGGGTCATTTTCTTGCAGCTGGGCCTTTTTGGCCTGGACAGGGTCAGCAGGGGAGAAGCAGATCTGTGGCAGTGCCACCTGTGAAAGGAGACAGCTTGGGGCCACCCTCTTGTCCAACTTCAACTTCAGTATCCAGCACAGAGAAATGCAAGGATTCCCCATGCTTTTCTGACCCTTTTTCAGCCATACAACCAGAGTACTTGCAGAGGTGTTCTGGCTTCACTTGTATACATACAGAAAAGCTGTTCAGAAACCCATCTGCTGTGATTTGAAATTACTGCAAAAAAAAAATCAGCAAGAATAGTACTACCAGTAGTAACCAAGAGCAAGAAGAAAAAAGTCAGCCAGAAGTAACTGTACATATACTCCATTGTCTATAAACATGACTATTTTGGTGATTAGTGAGATAGGTTTACTCCTAATCTTTTCTGCATTTATCCAGCAGTAACTGGACATTTTGAGACTTACTGTGATGTAAGCTAAATTTACTATTTGTTTAGTTGCATTCATATATTGTTTGTACAATATATCGTTCTTTGTTTTTTTTTTTTTCTGTCTCAGGCATGGCATCCAAGATTCTCCAGATTCTCATTAACTCATTAGATGTACATTTTCCTTTTGTCTGCATTTTTCTCCTTTGAAATGAATAGAGCAAAAAAGGCCTTGTTTAGTCATAGTTTGCATAGTGTTTGTTACTTGATTTAACAAATTATGACCAGATGTATTTCTACGTAACTTATTTCTGGGTCCTGAACTTGTTTTCTTTCAAAGTTAGCAGCAGTTGCTAAATGTTTCCTCTAATAAATAACTTTGGGTGCTGATATATCAGTAATAGGGTATTAAGCAGCTTTTCGTTTGCAAAAACCTTCTGCTGTTGTCCTTCTCAGCAAGTCATCTTCATAAATTGGATGAGAAAGCTGAAGTTTCCTTTCTGGGGGCAAAATAGGTCTTTATTTCTCAACAGTTATATTCAATAAATTGACAATCATATAACTCTTGAGAATGAGTGTTCTGTAAGGTTCAGGCTGGGACTGAACTTCTTGCGGTCTGATGCCTGTTTACTTTTGGAATTCATCTTTTTTAATAAGCAGGAAAGTGGTCATCCAGGACTAAAAACAGAATTCTCAGATGAAAGATTAGACTAAACATGCATCTTTTCCTGTGGAGTTGAACTGCCTGTAAGATTCCAGTTCTACGTCTCTAGGGTGCCACTGGATGAAGCAGAAACTGCCTCATGTTGGGGCTCTGAGTGTAAATGCATGCTTGTTGGTGTTGTAGGTGGCTGGTTCTTCTCAATTCACCCCCCTTTGTCATGTTCAGTATATAAAATAGGCTAGAAAATGTGTAGCACTGAGCATTTGTGTGATTGAAAGTGAATTGTGATCCCAGTACATCGGCAAGTTGCATGTTGATTTGAGTGGTGGAGGAGGCTGGCAGGACAGAAACTTCCCATGCAAATCTTCAGTACTTGCCAACGCATGCTAGCTCGTTAAAGTGAGCCTATGGCACAGGACAGCTAAAAGAATTAATTTAAACTTGTTTGTGCAGAAATACAAACCCCTCAAATCTGTCAAAATTAGTGAGAAGAATAAGAAAAATTGCACTTCTGTCTAGACTGCTAGAACTGTCTAGAGCTGCTAGACTGCCTAGTTTGCTGGAGTCTGCCTCATGTCAATGAATGCTTTAGAAGACCTATTCCTTTCTCCTAGTTGAAGTATTTGCATTTTATAGACTTTTATTTTTTATGCGGCAGAAGGGGTTTCATTTAACAATGCAGTCTACCACCACTTCCGTGATTTTTGTGAAATGATGTTCTTAGGCCACCATAAAACTCTGAACTTGTTAGCAGCATGGCACAGAAATAGAGGAGCGATGAGCATTCACAACAGGGCCCAGCCTGCAAACAGACAACACAACTTCATGCTCAAGTTCAGAAGCGCCAAAATGGGGCAGAGAGGCTGGGCAACCTCATCCAAACCTTGCTGTTTGATAACAGTCATAGGAATTCATTTCAAAGCAATGAATCTGCAGAAAAAAAAGTCTCACAGCAAGGAAAGAATATGCTAACTTGAAAAATTACGGCTCAGTGGTGCAGTCTTGTTTCCTGCAAGCTCAGTGCTCTTGCCTTCCCTGTTGTCAGTGCCAGCTCCAGTTCCAGGAGCTGGCCTCCTCTGGTGCCTAGTCAGCTTAGAACTTCTGAACAGACACAAAATATCCACCACAGTACACAAGTTTATCCAACTGGCTGCACCTTGGCCTATCTCCATGCCCCTGGTCCTTTCCAGTCACTGGGAAAGGCCAGCCAACATGGAGGCTGCTTCCAGCTCATAGTTTGCAAGGCAGGAAGCGGAGATGTTAACAACTCATTTTTCCAGTATTTGGCTTGCAATGCGCCCTCCCCTCAATAAAATAAAATAAAAAAATCCTGCAGCTTTAACCTACTGAGGCACTGGCAAGTGCCCACAGATAACTTGCTCATGCAAGTAAGTGCTGGAGTCCCTCAGGATTTGTTTAGGGGTAACTTTAACTGTTTTAGAGAACAAAATGTCAATGCAGTCAGCAGTTACCATCATCATAAAAATTTCCCCTTCATTTCTTTTTACTGCTATTCCTGTGACCTGAATTACTGTGTGTGTAACCTGTAACATTCTCCTTGCAGCACACTGTGAACAGTTGCAGCACTTTGCAGAGGGACATATGCTCACTTTGGGGATTTACCAGCACCTGGCTGGAGAGTGTGCATGGAACACTGGGCTTCAAGAAGGAAGAAAGTTGTTGCATGTTCTTTTGCGATACCTATGTAAGAAATATGTTTGCAAAAATGCACAGGCAATAGACACCACAAAGATATTCTCAATTTCAGCAATCTGTATTTCATTGTTTTAGGAAATGTCTTCTCATTTTGAGCCAAAATATTGGTCAGCAAGCAGCACACAGCAGGGCATGTAACTGATTAATGCAGCATCACTGAGATTTTTCTTCAGGGAAAGTCACAGCCCACCCCAATGGCCAGAAGGTAGGGTTAGTCTGACTAGCAATCTTACCGTTCCCAAGGCTTGGGGGAGGGGGAAGAAACACAGGATTAATGCTATCTTCCTTGTAAGACTTAATTTTGGACATCTCTCCCTTGAGTTTGAGCAGAGTATTTTAGCACATAGTTGGAAACATTTGTGTGTGTTGTGTAGGTCAGTCAATCATCAATTTTGCTCTTTATCACACCTGCACTATAAATCTTCTCATGATTTAATATTCATTTATTCAACTGTTGAAGAAAAATGAGACCTTTTCAGTATTAGCAGATTGCAAAATAATGGTGGGATACAATTTATTCATTTGAATTTATTATTCCATAACTTGCCATAAAGATCAAATGCATTTTAATTCAATAACATATAAAGTGTCTTTTAAGCTTCAAATTTATTTGAATTTTATCTGTGAAGAAAGCAAATTAAACTCCAACTGTATAACTTAATTCCATATTGCATCTTGCTAGGCAGAAGTAATCCTTCTACTGATTTCAAAGCTCTTGTTATTATCTCTGTAATGTGGGATTTATGGTTTCAAATGTCATTTAGATGTCCAAGAAAAAATGAAAGGCAACACGTACTCCACTCTATTCTGTACTTTTTGAGGACTTCATTTCATTCAAATTTTCAGTCTTTAATACACCTGATTTTGATAGCTAGGCTTGCAAGAGAGATTGTGTTATACACTGATGGTTGTGACTCACTGAATGCTGAATTCAGGAGGAATTTGCAGGAATATTTATTGTCTTCACTTTGTTTTTGTTCGATAACACAGCGGCAGTGGGTAGAAGAAACGGTATCTGGATTTAATGTTTGCTATAAAACAGAATAATTCAAGTAGAGTGCATCCACAGGAGGGCCACAAGAATGATCCCGGGGATGGAACGTGGCCCCTACTAGGACAGGCTGAGAAAGCTGGGATTGTTCATCCTGGGGGAGAGAAGGCTCTGGGGAGACCTGAGAGCAGCCTTTCAAGAGGGACTATAAGATAGAAGGGGACAGACTCTTTAGCAGGGTCTATTGTGATAGGACATGGGGAAATGGTTTCAAACTAAAAGATGAGAGATTTAGATTGGATTTAAGGAAGAAGTTTTTTACAATAAGGGTAGTGAAGCACTGGCATAGGTTTCCCAGAGAGGTGGCAGATGCCCCATCTTTGGAGACACTTAAGGTCAGGCTGGATGGGGCTCCAAGCACCTGATGTAGCTGTAGGTGTCAGTGTTCATTGCAGGGGAGTTGGATCAGATGGCGTTTAAGGGTCCCTTCCAACTCGAACATTTCTATGATTCTATACTAGTTTAAGCCAGTGTCTATTATACAGTTGGTGGTGGGATCTGATAAGATGTTGGATGTTGCTCAGGAGACCACAAATACAGTTGTTAGTGCCTCAACTGAGCTAGTTCTCATTGATTTCTTGCCTTACTTCCATTTATTTTAAATTACATTTGTCCATACAAGAACTGATAAAAATCATGCAAAAACTGAAAAACATTTAATCTATTCTGAGGTTCTGCATGCCTGTATGATGCATATTTACTTAATAAATGACATAAAGGTCCAATAGTATATAGAAATATTTTTCTAAAAATAGGAAATTGTGACAAAATGTGATCTGTTCAGTTTTATATGTGTTTGAGGAGAGGGGGAACTGTAAGATTATTTGACTATGTTGGTCATTAGTGTAGCAATAGACAGTGAATAAACTTTGAGCCTGTAGCAGTACATTTCCATTGTAGTTTTATAGATATAAAGTTTAAAGTTGCTTTTTAAATAGTAATGATTATTTTCTCACCTTTCTGCTGAATGCAAACTAGTTTCTCAAATTGTCATCGTATTTTTTTGATGATATACCTTAGAATTCCAAAATAGAAATACACTTAATCTCACCATCCTCTGAAGTATTTTCAGTATTAATATTTTTAGGGCCACTACTGTTTTGACTTATCTTATCTGTAAAGCATTAATGTACTGTGAAAAATCATGTTTTTTATTTTTTTATTTTATGTAGTATCTTTAGTTATGACCTTCAGTCATAACTATAATAACTACACTATGTGAGGTGTTACTGCTGTCCAGATGCAGTCAACTGTATCCATTCTGGTTAGACTGCAGTAAAACTTGGGTAAGTAAAGGAGTAGGAATTAAATATTGTGCTTAGAGTGTCATTGTATCTTCAGCTCTTTCCAGAGGCTCATCAGGAACTACTTTAACCAGTTAACTTAACTTCAGTCTTGGCTGTCTGTTTCCATCCCCTTCTTATGGTCTTTTCGTTTCATTCATCTTCAATAGCAAAGGTTTGTATTGACACAAATGGCCATGACATCCGGCCTTTGAGTTAAACTAATTAATTCCTATGCCTGTGTCTGGAAAGAAGCATGGAATATGATTTTATTTCGTATAAAAAAATTAAAAAGCAATCTAGAGACTTCTAATCAATCATCATTGAATTTTTCTCCCTTTGTGAATGCTGAGTGATATGAAGAGGGCTAATGGATGTGGCTCTTGTTATCAATGATAGAATGAGATTTGCCAGCTAAATTGCTACTAAGAGCCTCATTATAGGAGTTAAGAAGAAATCATATTACATATACATAAAGTGATTTATTTTTTCCTAAATAATTTTTTCCTTCTCAGGAGACTGAGAAGTTTGCAATACATTCTGAACTGTGTACAGCTGCACCCCAAGCCAGCCCCACACCCTGGATACCCCCATCAGGGCAATGCCCCTTGTGTGGCAGTGAGCATCCTGCAGCCATGCCCACCTTGTTACCCGCTCACTCCCTTCATGGCACGTCTAAAGGGAGCTTCTGCTTCCCTTCTGTAATTTGTTCATGGGCACCTTAGATGGAGCTTGTTCAAAAATTGTTGTTATTCTTTATTTATGAATGCTAATATTGTTTTTTCAAACAGTGTATTTCTAGTTACATATTTTCATCTATTGAATATTTTATAGCAGAGCTTCCCCATCTCTACTTCCCATGAAATTTCTTGTAATCAGAGAAAAAAAACACCCTATTAAACACACTAGAATGTCTTTGAGGCATGATGCTTTCCTGGTTGCCCTATCATCAAATGTTCAATATGAAGTTACACTGCTAATTATATTGTCACCACTACCACTGAGCTAGCAGAGCCTTTGAGTTGCTGCCGTTGTGTAATTTGTCAGAACTATTTACCTGCCTCATTTTCTTTCTTTCCACTGATTGATTACTTTCTCAGGAATTTTTAATGATTATTATTAGACTTTTAGCTAGAAAATCAAATAATTTTTATCTGAAAGTTTTGCACCAGTATTCTTCTATGCTATGCTGAAAAAAAATAATGTCATGCAAATTAAACTGGACTGAGATTTAGAATTTTTGGTGATCAGGGATAGAGTACAAAAAGAGGGGGAAATGTAGCATTATTTGCTAGACCTCTCCATGATGTCCAGGTTTGTTGTAATTTTTCTACTGAGAGTCGATACATGACTTTGACTGGTCTCATAAATTATGAGAACTGCTCTGAAAGTAATGCCTCCTGTTTTATTATGTTGGCTCCTGATGTCAGAGGCGGATGTTAGTGGTATGGCAGCAGAGGTTGAACCTTCCCAACCATATTCCATTATATATTGTTGCCATGGTACAAATGGCAGCAGAGGGGCAGTCTGACAGAATGGCATCTCACATGGAAGTGCGTTTGAAGCAAAGGTGCGCAGCTGAATTCCTCCATGCAGAAAAAGTGGAACCCAGTCACATTCACAAAAGCCTGCTGAATGCTTCTGGAGACCAACCAGTGGATGTGAGTGCAATGAGGCAGTGGGTGGTGTGTTTCAGAAGTGGTGACAATGACATGAAAGACAAACCATGTTCTGGATGGCCATGCAGATTTTTATGAGCACAGCATGAAGGCTCTTGTTCATTGCTGTTGAAAATGCATAGTTAATGGTGATGACTGTGTTCAAAAATAATGGTTGGTAGCTGAGAATTTGCTCTATCAAATAGTGTTATTGTGCTCTTTGTTGTAGTTTCCTTGGAAATAAATAGGAGACATTACTTTCAGAGCAACCTATGTAATTTTGGCTGCACTATCTTTGTTCTCCTACCCTTTAATATAATGCAATCATTTAACTGTAAACCATTCAATTTTTGTTCTCAAAATACTTTTTTTCTTGATTGTTTGTGAAACTATTGAAATGCTCCAATTGTGGAAATACAATGAATGATCATTCTCTAATCTGTTCCATATGTCTAGCGGGCAAGTTTGTACATCCAGAGAGTAGAACTTCTTGTTTCAGTTAAAAACCAGCAAGACTGATTCTGTTACAGTTTAATATACAAGATCACTTAGAAAAAAATACTTGCATTTCTTAAAACTTACAGCATGCCACAGCATAAACACTCTACTAAAAACATGGCATATACTCTCATGAGTAACGGCAAAGCAAAACAAAGGATAAAGGCAAATAAATTGGCCATCATTCAGTATTTCTCAGAAATAATTATATCTTTTAATCATGTATTCATAAAGATGCTTAAATGCCATGAATAGTTCCGACTTTTTTTTTTGTAACATTTGAATGTTCATTCTGAATTTTTATTTTTTTCTGAATATGTTGGAGCACTTATTGTGCCCTAAGAAGTGAATTGCTGATTCTGTGCGCTGCTAAAATTCTTCCCATACATTTTAAAGAATTCAGAGGCTTGTGGTAATAACCAGTGATGGGGAACTTTCAAAGGATCAAGGATTCGGCATGGTCAAGATAATCATTGAAAAACTCAAGTGCTATAACACAAGAAATAGCTGAGTTGCTATAGTTGGGATATCTGACTGAAACCTGAGCAAGTAAAGACTCTTTGGTTTGACTTGTGCCTGAAATACCATGAGAACAGTTCTTTTGTGGTGTTTCTGCTTCCTGCCACACTAAAATTAAGATATGCAGAAATACCAAAATATCTCTTTCTTCTTCTTTTCCTTTTTTTCTTTTTTTTCCTTCTTTAAAGTTTACTAAGATTATCAAACCTCAAAGTTAGTTTCCCTTTGATTGAAGGGAAGCTTTGATTTGGTCATTCTTTGCCTGGAGTAACCTAGCTAGCCTTACTAGCAGCTGTGTGTTGTGTAATTGTCAAGTGCTGGTGATATTTCTGACTCGGTAACGAGGGCTTGACTAGGGCTAGGCCACAAAACCACATTCTTCTAATGTCCTTTGGCAGCAAGCGACTGTGAAGGGTTTTCAGGTCAGTTGTGGTGTGTTCCAGAAGGAGGCTGCAGGGCAGCAAAGACCTTCATGGTTTAACCTCTGTCCTCTCCACTCAAGCTGCATAGAACTGTTCAATGCTAAAGCTAGGAAAGAGAGAAACATTTCAGTCAACTCTTTGAGAACGGTATTAACCACAGAAATTCCTGAATAAGTTCACTCTGTTCTTCTGTTTTATTTATATATGTATTTATTTATATATATATTTATATATGTTTATATATATATGTCTACGATCTCTTTTTGCTCTTCCTGCAAGGTGTTGCCTTTGAACGTGTTGAAGTCAGTAAGAGGTGCAAATTCTTTGGTAGTGGAGGAGAGAGTTGTAATACAACACTTCAATACTGGGACAGAATACGGACTATTAAAAGGTCCCAGTATTGGCTCTGGAGGTCACAGAGTGTAAATATATAAGTTTGTTTTATTTCTACATGTAAGGAAAGATGTAGCAGATCTACAGAAACCAATAAAAGTCAATCTCTGATTTTGTACTTGGACAAAACAGACACTTCATATTCTTTATTAAGGTGACTAAGAGTGAGACATAAGCACGCTTTTCCATCTATTCTAGCTATTTCTGTGAATGCCTGTTTTTTTTATGCATTATTTTTCTTCAGTGTGTAAGATCATGTATAGAAGTATTGAAATTGGTTCTTAATC
Source organism: Numida meleagris (assembly GCF_002078875.1). Taxonomy (NCBI): domain Eukaryota; kingdom Metazoa; phylum Chordata; class Aves; order Galliformes; family Numididae; genus Numida; species Numida meleagris. Next base: position 57,987,037 of record NC_034412.1, on the reverse strand, counting down.
CTTGATTTTCTATATCAAATCCAAAGTCACGTAACTGAATGAGAAAATTTAAAAGAAGAGAATGGAAAACAAAATTTGTAATTGAACTGAAAAATGTATAAACTGAGTTTCATCCTCCTTTCCACATTTCCAGGCCAAAAATTGTGGTGTTCAGCCTTTTGAAATTTCTGCAGATGAGAGCATGCATTTATAAGCAACTTCGAACATTCCCAGTTTGCTGGAGATCCAAAACAGTTGTCTTTATTCAAGAAGGGTCTTATCACAAAACCTCATCACTAGAATCAGCAAATTATTAAGGAGAGATAATGTAGAGGAGTTGAACATTATTGGGCAGAAAAATGAAGCTGAGGCATATGGGACTTTTTGTGCAAGTGTGTAAGTTGCACCAATATGCCGTGCAGCAGTTTACTGTTAGCAGGGACTTTCTTGATAATTAAAATAGATGTCATGATTAACCAGAAAGATAACTGGGACAAGATTTGCATGAAGATACAGCTGTTTAAACAAAGATACTGATATTTGGGAGAAAAGTGAATTAGGAGGGCTGATGTGTCCAAAAGATTGAAGTTCTTGGCTTGACCTCAATTCTGATGAGGTCAACTAGAGAATGCAACATAACTTTGTTTCTAAGATGCAGATTGGTAAAGAGAACTAAAACAAGGACCTGCTAACTAAATCAAGGACTAAAGGTAGTTTCCCCAAACCTGTGGCCACACAGAGTTAGTTAGCCTTATCATTTTCAAGGCTCTCAGTGAGCCTGTAAGACTTTTGGGGCAGGAGTCAAAGAATGGCAGTGGAGTCCAGGGGCTTACCTTTGTAAGCAGTCCTCCCACAGATGTGCATTTTGATGTCCTTTTCCCAACCTGTTAGTGCAAATAGACTTGTTTCCTCTGGGAGAGGAGAGGGTCCTTTCCCTTCTCTTCTTAGCTGTCTGACCCCACGGTGGAGTAATGCTCCCATTGTGTTTGGTGACTTGGGGGACGTGGCCCTGTTGTGCCGCACAAAAAGCAGCCAGGGGACTTGAAAGCATGTGTTCCCATGTTGGAGCAGCCAACCAGCTCTGGTTTGCCTGCTGTCATAGCCGTTGTAAAGCTCCCAATCACAGATGGTTGGAGACTGTTGTCTTGGTCTCACAAATAAAAAACACATTTCTATGCTTCTCCTAATCTGATTAGGCTCATGCTTTGTCTCTTTCCTTGGCAAATTTCCTTGAGACTAAGGATGAAGCTGGAGGAATCTAAATTTAATCTGTTTTAGCCTTTCCAGGACTAATTGTTGCCCCCCAAATGTTCCAGAGTATAACTACCACTATAAATATAAGCAACATATAACTGTGTATTTTTTTTCTTTTCAAAAGTGCCCAAGTTTTATTTGAATACAAGTCATAAGCATCTTGTAAGCGTTTCAGGAGACATACTGACCAGATTCATTTGTCTTCTTCACAGATCTTGGTGACTGGTGAAGGAATCTTTCCCTTCCCACTCCTCTTCCTGCTCAAACAGATGAGGGGAGACCTCCTTTTACAATGTCCAATCCTCTCTGTCACTTGCCAGCACTCCCACTTGCCCCTGATCATCCTTGTCATGTAATTATTAATGTACATGCTACCTGGCCAAAGAGTCACTCACATGGACAGACAATCTCATTTAAAGGATGCATTCCTACGTCTTATGTGATGCATGCTTGTTTGAGCAGACCGCAAAGGCTTTTGCAGCCACAAGAGCAGGGATATGCTTATCTGTAGTGTAAAGCGGAGAGGTCTGGATTTTCTGTCACTGAGCAAACTCAACAAACCTCCTTGTGATCCCCTGGGTGCCCAGGAACCTGTCTGCTGGCAGAGCAGATCCCACAGCCAAACCTGTGATTGTCAGGTGGGCCTGCTAGGCCCCACTGAGAAGGTTCCAAGAGGGGCAGTCTGACGGAATGGCATCTGATGTGGAAGTGCATATGAAGCAAATGGATGGCATTGAATTCCTCCATGCGGGAAGAATGGCACCCATTGACATTCACTGATGCTTGCTGAGCATTGATGGAAACCAGCCAGTGGATGTGAGCACAGTGAGGCAGTGGGTGGTCTGTTTCAGCAGTGGTGACAGCAAGGTGAAAGACAAGCCATGTTCAAGATGGCCTTGCAGATTTGTATGAGCGTGACATGCAGGCTCTTGTTCATCGCTGTTGAAAATGCATAGTTAATGGTGATGACTATGTTGAAAAATAATGGTTGGTAGCTGAGAATTTGCTCTATCAAACAGTATTATTGTTTTTTGTGTGTGTGTGTTGTAGTTTCCATGGGAATAAATAGGAGGCACTACTTTCAGAGCAGCCTACTTATTTGGAGTTTCTAGCCCAGCAGCAGCTTGTTAGCGGCCTGATGATACTGCGAGTGAAAAGCTTCGGGGCATTTCTAGAAAAAGTCCTGTTTTTCTGAATGGGACACTAGAAAATAACACTTTTTTACCAAAATCAATTCAGACTTGTGTAGTGTTTCTTCTCCAAAAAGTGCCACTGTTAAAACTCTAGAAACTGCATGACATGAGCATTAGGCCCTATAGTTTTAATTCCTCTCCACTCTAGGAACAGTAATTTTTTTAAAAAGCACCAATCTGTGGTTTCTTAAGTGACTATAGCAATCCTGTTTGTACCATGTCTTCAGGTAGGGAGAAGTTTGGGAAACCTTCAGTGATGGAGTGAATTTAACCTATTGTTCTGACAATTGAATGTGTCTCATAGTTATTAAATAGCACACCTGTAAGTTTAATTAGCTGATTTATTTAATTTATAGGTGCGATATTCACATCATTGAATTGCTAATACTTGCTTTTTCTATCTTTATGCTTTTTTTCTTTGCTTTTTTTTTTTCTGGCAAGCACTGAAATGTTCTTACCAACTCAATCCATTTATTATTAAATGGCAGTAGACCTCATTTAATTAAATGCAAAGTAATAAACTAAATGGTTCCCAAATGTATAGTGTTTTGAGTATTTAACCAAGAAAAAAATAAAAAGAAAAACCTCACTGGGAAGTGTTTGCCAAATGTTTGTATTGTTTTGGCAGGTATTTGGAATGGGTTTTGTAACTAGAAGTAGTGCTAGATGCAGAAGAATTAACAACTCCATGAGAAAATCACCACTTTTACCTTGGGAGATGACACAGGCCCACATGTGTGCATGTGTCCCTGCATCCATAGGTAGGCAGTGAAACGATGGGTGTGGGACAGAAGAAAAGCTCTGCTCTGCCTGCCCTCCTCCTCCTGCACAGTGCCCTGAAGCAATTGTACCTCTCGACATGTTTTTAGAGCAAACGTGTCTTTCTGGCACACGTGGTACTCTCATGGTGCTCAGCAGGGAAGAGTTTTTCCATTGTGAGCAGATTGCAGGTTGTGCCCTGTGCACTCAGTGAGTGTCAGCTAACCAAATGTATTTGTTGTGTGTGCATACATCTGTCCATACAAATACACACTCACACTTAAAATTCTTAGCACCAGCCCAGCCTTGTGTTGGTCCCACCAGGCTGCTGTTTTTCTGGGCAGACCTGGGAGATGTCCTAGTATATTAGCTGGTCCTACTGAATCATGGCTCAGAATAACTTTTTTGAACAATCTCTTTTTTTTTTTTTTTACGTTTTCTTCTTTTTTTTTTCTTTAACAGTAGGAATATTAACTTAGCTACACATGTTACTCATTTAGCAGTACTTACAAAATAACCTGTATTTCATTATGGTTTTGGTGGTGAAGGGTGAAAAAAACATGGCTGCTCATAGCTTTCCTTATCGCTTTTCTTCCTTGTACCAATTTGATGTTTATCTCTCAGTTATTGTGAAGTTGGATTATTTCGGTTTTCCATGTATACGACTGTGTGTTTTGATGTGTGTTTTAAAATCAGCAGGCTGTTGCTTTCTTAAATTATCCAAGGTTTGAGTATCGCATTCCATAGCCCAGTCTTAATTCCCTCTGTTACATGTGAGACTGTGCCTCTTTTTGATGAGCAGTAAATTACGTAGCACTTAAACAATTGCTTAGACAATATTGATTTCAGGAGAAGCGGGAGCAGCAACACAGCTTGCTTTGTCTTTAGAAAAACAATTTTTCCATTCCAGCTTTTTAACTGGCAGATTCAGACAGGATCGCCAGTCTGTCCCCCTGCACTCAGTGAGCCTTGCAGACGTTTTGGGATAGGGAGCAGGGCTATGTGTGTCCTGTCCTTGCTCATGGCCATTTGCACAGGGCTGTCTTGGGCTGCCGAGTGTCGGGGACATCGCGTGGCACGGCATTGACAGGAGTAGAAGCTTTTGCTTGAGGAATAACTTCAGTCATGGTTGCGTGCAGATAGCATACCCAAGCAGTAAATAATTGAAACATAGCCTTAACTGTTTGCTTTAACTTGCCCTTTCTCAAGTAAAGCTGCAGTGATGCTTAGATTTGAATATCTGAGCCTTCCTCTCCCAGTGCCCTGAGCTGCTTAACCCATTATGACACATCTTTGCCTGGGCTGAGTTGGCAAGGTACCCAAGTACACAGGCAGCTTGGCTGGAGGAGGGGCAGTTTGGGCAGCCCAGAGTGCTTCATTGTGATTTCTGAGCAGGAAGCCCATGCTGTCGCTGAGCAGCTGGGATGAGTGCCTGGACCCAGTGTTTATTTCATTAAGTGGAGTATCAGAATACCATTTGTGTCATCCTTGGTGATTTATGGTATGCACGCTAGGATTAAGTGCTACAAATAATAGTTTCTGAAGTTAATTTCTGTGTACTGCTTTAGTGTTTATTCATCTGTTTCCGTGAACATGTGGAGGGATACAATTTATCAGCCACATGTGTTTACTCATGGGCAAATGAACACAGTTTCTCATGTCGCTGGTTTTAATGAAAGCTCTGCTCAGGTACTGGTGCACTCAGCACGAACAGATAAATCATACTGCACATCCACTAAAAGCAGTATTTGCAACTCTTTCACAGGAACGTACCGCTTCTTTTTAGTTGTTGTCTCATCTGGGCTCCAAGGAAGGGCTAGCTGTAACCACAGCAGGTAATGCACTCCCAGACAATGCCTTATTGTCTGCCTAGGCAAGCACATGCTGCTCTCAGAGACCTTACATACCTATTTAGAATCAAGATTAAATTACCAACCTTTCTGGCATTTTTATGTAGAATGTTCTTTATTCTGGTCTTCTCATAGCTAAAGTATGAGTCACTTGCAAACCATACTAGATTTTGGCTATGCTGCATGATGAAGTGTTCTGGATGCAGTGAAACATTTAATCAAGACTCCAGGCAGAGCAATTCCCAGTGGTCACCTTAAAAAGGATAGAGAAAGAAGAAATAAATTATGGCACCTTTTCTTTGCAGCATTAAGATTAGTGTTTGTTAGGGACAGCACAAGGAAGTGACATTGTTTTAGCCTTAAGTAACAATGTAAGCAGAATTCTGCCTAGTTTTTCTGATAGTGGGTGTTAAATCTCTGAGCTGTACAAGCACTCTGATCTCCCAGTGTTTTCTAGGAGATACTGGTGCTTTATAAAAGTGAGTTGGTTGTAAAACATCAAATTGCCTTACTAAACTGTACTTTACAGTATGACTTCACCTCAAGGAAAGTTATGTGGTGTTAATATAATGGAATTGGAGCCCATGGATTGAAATTACCTGGGAAATTACAGCATTACTTATAAATCTGATTCATCATGTTTATGTGCACATTTATTTAATGTAGAAAATGAAATTTTAATAAAATGTGTTGAGACCTACATTTCCAAACAATATTTAGGCTGGTAATCAGTAATAACTCCTGGGAAAGTGGAAATATTGCTAGAGATTGGCTCAAAAGGTTATCTTTTGCTGTGTCCGTATTTGATCTCCATGGTCTGCATTAGGGTGATTGGAGTGGGCGATCACAGCCTGTGACAGCTTACACATCTCCTCTTTCCTTAAAGTACTCTTTAAAAATGGACCTTTGGGCTTTAACATCTAGATCCAGCCTTGTACCTTGATCTCCTTCTGTGGAGAGATCCCAAGTGTATAGCTTGGCACATCCATTTATTGCCTAAGCGCTTATCCCCGTCACCTAGAATTAGAGACTAGAAGAAGTTCCCTTTATATTCACTACATTGATTTTTTTTTCAAAGATGCTACCCCAAAACTCAAAGATCAAGTGGCTTCTGCTGCCCTCTGGACATTTCAACTTCTCTTTTTTTCCAGCATTGCCTCTTTAGAGTTTCCATATTTTTTGCTAAGCCTCAGTGTTCCCACCATTAGTACTGGGATTCTTAACAAGTTTATATTTCTATTTAACAGGCTTGCTCTGCAGCACAATAGCTTAATGGGATTTTTTATTGTACTAGCATGTACTGGTATTGTTTGCCTCCTGGAAAATGGAATATTCAGATGCCTCATTCGTCCTCTAAGTAAAAGCCTCATCCCAAGGCATTTTCTGGAACGTGAGCTTTCCATCCTGTTGTGGAAATCGTAAATATATAGAGCTGTAGTTCAGATTTGCCATCTTCCTGAGTCTTGGTATTATTCGTTATTCAAGTAATTTTAGAAGAGTTTATTTTTTCTCCCCCAGACTTGCTGTTTCCCAGCATTTTCTCTCTCTTCAGGCTGTAGCATTGTTCCCACAGAAGTGTGAGTTACATGCCACTACTATATCTTTCCTACTCGATGTAACGAGGCATTCTGCAACAGTGAGGCCTGAGGTACCTCTCTCACCCGTGGTCACCTTTAGTTAAAGCTGGAAAACTGGTTCAGCATAGCCAATAATTTTTTATCATGGTCAAAGTCATTTTTTTTAGAGAATTCCTAGGATGGAGCTTTTTTCTTTTTTCTCTTTTTTTCTTTTTTCTTCTTTTTTCTTTTTTCTTTTTTCTTTTTTCTTTTTTCTTTTTTCTTTTTTCTTTTTTCTTTTTTCTTTTTTCTTTTTTCATTTTCTTTTTTCTTTTTTCTTTTTTCTTTTTTTCTTTTTTTCCCCTCCTTTTCTCCCTGGAAATCCATTTTTGCTTGCTAATAGACTGATACTTAATCTGTTTCTTTGCCTTCACAGTTTGGAGGAAGCACATGCACTGTTCCTGCAAACACTTAGTATAACCATAACTTCACTGATGTGAATAGCCAATAAGATTACATGTCAATACAAAAGGAATCTACACATACATGTATTTTTCAGGATTAGTGAGCCATTTCTTCGTGGATGAACAAAAGGCCAAAGTGATGGAGGCAGGAGTAACTAGTGTTGGCTATGTTCTTGTGTTAGTTGCATGCACGTGATAAATTGGCAATCTAATTTTTCTTTTTTTTTTTATTATTTATGATAATATTTGCCAGGAGGTGGGGAACAGAATCCTTTACTTTCATTCTGCTAAAATTATTTATGCACTACAGCAGTCTCCATCAAAGAAGAACAGGCTCCTTATGTTTTTTAATATGAAGGATTCTATAATAGCTTAAGCATAAGCACAAGTCTTCAGGGCAATGTGTGCCAATACTGTCTTTAGATTAGGTTGTATCCCTTGAGCATTGATTCATGATACAGCGAATATCATGGCTGCAAGTGAAGGAAAGAAGAATGACTCAACAATATATAAATTGAAAGAAAAGCTGTTGCCTTTCCCCTCTGTTTGATCTTTAATCAAATAGCTGTCACGTTTGAAGAAGTATTGAAGGTGTGAGACATCTGGGACTTCCTTTCTTCTTAGATCTCTTTCTAGCCAGAGATCTCAGATGGAGCATGGAATGTGGATGGGATGGCTGAAAGTGACTGCATGTGGTTTGGGGCTCCCAGTGAACCTTGCTGCTGCCACATGAGCTAATTCGTTTTCTGTGGCACCATTTTCCCCCTTATTTTCATTGGATAGATGGAAGAACTTCAGAAAAAAAAATCTGTCTATAAACCCTCCTCACCTTGAAATAAAAGAAAAACAAATGTTAATAAGCGCAATAAAACAGAGGGATATATTCTGGCCAAATGAGTCCACTGGTTTATAGAAGGCGTTATGATCGGATAGAATTTGGCATGTTGCCTTCTAGTGCAATGTTTTATTTTACATACATTTGTAGCTCATAAACCCAGCATGTTTGGTCACTAGAATAATTTCTTGTTCCAGAATAAAACTCTCATATTAAGCTTTTTATGTAAAGCATGGAATTTGTCTAGCCTGTTCTATAGTGATTGTCTGGGGGACTAGTGTTTTTGAAGTGGATTAATTCTTTTGCTCTAAGAAATGAAACTTGGCCATCTAGCAACTGTTTCTTAATTCAACATATTTTCAGTAAGAACAGATTTTTCAAATGCAGACTCTATTTAATAGCACCCAGATACTCATTTTGTTTGACAAAAAACCCTCAAGTTTTCTATCATAATTTTTTCCTTGCCCCCAGAATTGTTTCTAAAACTGCACTAAGTGGAGACTTTACAGTACAGTATCCCTCTTGTAGAGCTTCTTTCTCATAGACTCTTCATAAATGCCCTCAGTTAATTCAAAGAATGAATCTTCTACTATTTTCAAAGTAAAAACCACATTTAAAAATCAACAAAATCAATGTGTTTCATGTGGAGTTAACTGTGTTCAGGTTAATGCCCTAAACACTTAAATAATGTATGCTTTATGAATTGACGTTCTCGTTTGATTCTTTATGTATGTTAACACTGGAGACTTATCTGAATTTTTACTCTCCTTATATCTGCATTTAAATAAACAAATCAAGTAAAATCAATTTAAGGTAAATGCACTGTACCTCATACAGACAAAAACCTTACTGCTTCATACTCCCACAAGACGTGATTTGTTCTGAATTTCTTTACGGAGAATAACCTCAAGAGCACCAATTTGAGCAGCATAAAAGAATCCCAATAAGATTAAGGTAATTAATACTTCCTCTGCTTTGCAGATGTGAGACAGCAGGATGCAGCAATTAGGTTGTCACAGATGAGGATAGGTTGGCCATCTGCAATAGGCAGGGGCATTGCACTGTTGCAAGGTTACTATGCCTGGAGAAGGAGACATTTGATTCAGACACAGGGAAATTTGTGACAATTTGACTTCCTGCTATTACTAATCTCTGTGTTTTATTCCATGTTTGTATTTTGGCATCCTAGATTAATACAGGTTGAATGGAACAAATCCAATAAATAAAAAAAAAAAAAACGCAAAGACAATTTGCACAGAAGTTGATATGTAAAATTACTGTGTTAATTTTCCAATGCACAGTAAATAAGCAACCTGTATCATTCCTTCCAGCTACCTGAAAGAAAGTTGTAGAGAGGTGGGATCAGTCTCTTCTGCTAAGTAACAGGGATAGGATGAGAGGGGATGGCCTCAAGTTGTGCTAGGGGAGGTTCAAATTGGGTATTAGGAAAAATTTGTTCTCTGAAACTGTGGTTGGGCACTGGCACAGGCTGCCCGGGGAGATGGAGTCACCCTCCCTGGAGGTGTTCAAGAAACATGGAGATGTGTCCTGAAGGACATGGTTAGTTGGCATGGTGGGATGGGTAGATGGTTAGACAAGATGATCTTGGATATCTTTTCCAACTTTCATGATTCTATGATTCTATGTTTTTCTGCTAAATAAACTGAAGGAAGGCTTTAATTTTCAGGGTTTTTTTTCCAAGATGTATTAAATGTGTGAGGGGACACATTATACTGGAATTTATAGAAATTTAGAGTAATTTTTTGGAGATTTACAGGGACAGACACAAATAGAACAAAACTTGTCTGATTTTTTTCCATTTCTTCCTTAAAATTAAAGCAAGACAATATTTTGAATCTATTTATCAGTTTTCCATCACATTTGTGAAAGATTTAGAAGTCATTGTGACTAAATAGTTACAGTGTTCAGCAGAAATTCATGGAGCAAAACATGTATCAGTGCCTGGACCAGCAGGGAGAGCCATTCAGAGAGCTGAAAGGCATGAACGTGAGTAAACAGGCTGGAGTCCTTTTCCTGCTGCTGTATTTTACTATATTTGGGTCCTTATTTTATTAGAGATAAGAAGCTTTGGTTCCTGTATCCAAGTTTACTGATGATGGAAATCAGAGGTGTGTCTGAAAGATGGCAAGCTCCAAGAGGTTTTTGCTCAGGGTCTGTCCAGAGTAAAGTACACTGAGAAGCCCAAGGGCTGTTTTCAGGTGACTGGTTTGTGCCTGTCTTGCATACTCGAGGTGTTGACTGATGGCTGTGGGGTCATGCAGGAACAAACATTCCCCATGTTGGCTAGAGCTGGAGGAGGAGAGGAGAAAGGGGGCAGTGGTTGTCACTTCTACAATCTTATAGGCATCTCCACCTAGGAGTTCCCTCTTGTTCCAGGAGCTAATATGTGAACAAATTCCTGAGTTCATTTCTGTGGCATATTTCAGCTTTTGAGGCTTTTGGTCTTCTGAACTGAGTATTTATCCTTGTACTTGCTATTGTTGCTGGAGAATGTTTTTGCCATGGCTGAATATGACAGAACAGCACGCCTTATGTAGAGCTTTCTGAACACGATGCCTGGGGTGCAGGTGACCTTCTTGTCTTGCATTTGTTAAGTCTGAGGCAGATTTGCACAGTTATTAATTGGTAGCATATGATATTAATCAAACCATGTATTTTAAGAGCTGAGTGATGCACACTGGTATCTTTATGCATATGTAATGTGGAACTAGAAAGAGGCATTTAGCTGCAGAGAGATTTGGCTTAGACACTGATATTTTTTTCTCCTTCTCAGTAAAGATGTGATAAGACATGTTGAAGCCTTCCTGTACCCTGAGGCACTAAAAGACTCTGGTCATGATTGTCTTATCAGCTTCTACCTGGGGTCTGGACTTCTGAAATAATTTCAAAGTGAAATTAATTTCTGAAACACTTATTAAATGTTAAGTGAAGTTTTTGTAACTGGGCATATGGCACAGGGCTGCTAATGAGACCTAACCAACAGTGAATTACGACACCATATGCATTATCTAAGTTCTGTGGATTAACAGTAATTACAGTGTAAAGACTTGTTAAAAATATTTAGGTATCTTTCTAAAAATTTCTCTCATTGTTTGAAGGTTTCTTTTCCAAAATCTAAAGCACACATTCAGTATAAAATACAATGTCTTTTTCTACTTAAAAACTGATTTTTCAGGATAAGCCTAATTCTGTAAAATATATCATTTTTAGTTCTATTTTTCAATCCTGCAGAATCCAGCTTTGTAATGTATTTGTCTCATGAACCCTATCCATCTCTATTCTTGGATTCTTACTATTTTACATTATGCAAGCTGTAGGCAACGCAGAGCTCCTAACCCCCAACCCCAGAAGTTTTCCTATTTCTTTCATATGATTTTTATGAAGGCCAGTCTCTCATTAAAAATAAATGGTTTCTGGTGGTGAAATGTCACTAGTAGCTGAAATGTTGAAGCTGTACATGACATACATGTTATTAATAAATAATTGCAGAGCTGTGCAGCTGCTTTAGCTTGAAACTGTACCTGATGAAATGCAATACTTTCACCAGAGTAGTGTGTTTTGCCATGGCAGTTCAGGTGCAGGACCTATTTGACAGGTGACAAAATCCTTCATCTGTCACTTCTTCTGTGTGTCTCCCCTTTCCATGATTAATTGTCACCCAGATGCAGCAGTCACCATAAAAACCAACATGGGCTAGTTTATCCTCTGAGAATTTGCCTGGTTATTTGTTTGAACCATTGCTTGTGATGCTGTGATCAGCACTTCTTGTACTTCTATTGTCATAGATTTAAATTTGGTAACAAAACATCTGGGTTACTTTGTCTCAGTCCATGAGGCCTTTCATGTACCATTTGTGAATGATCAAAGGAATGATATATGGTATAAATAATGGCCTCCTATAAAAGGCCATTGAAGACCTGTAGGCCCAGTGTTTTGTCTGCACTTCCTGCAGATCTCCCTAATGTTAATGTAGTATATCCTCTGTTTTTAAAGATGTGTCGCTTCTCTTTAATGCTGTGGAAAAGTTCTGGCAGTGAGAATAACCTACTGTGGGCATAAATACCAAACACAAACTTTAAAACAAACAGACAAAAAAAGCACGACAGAGCAATTTACGTACATGAGATAATTGATGGACATGGGATGCAGCCACTGAAAGCACGGTGAAAGATGCAGCAAGCAAGCCTGGGTGCCTCACTTGTTCTACAGAGAACCAAGCTTCTGTCATTAAAAAAGTTATCTTTGAGATTGCCCCGGTGATTAAGTCAGCATGGTTTGGCAGTTACTGATCTGTATGAAAAGTGGAGGGTGAAAAAACATTATGACAGGTGACTAGAAACAGTGAAAATCATAGGCTTCAGATCACCAGAGATGTCTGCATTGATTGCATCCAGAGCAGACCTGTATGTTTTCAAGCAAGTACAGGGAAATCCTTTGCGGACAATGGCATGGCAAGTACATGCAGGAATGGGCTTCCTTCAGCATGCTCTTTTCTCTTTAGAAGGTCTTCAGTGTTGGGTGACTATTTAATATTTTGAATCCAAAACTAACCATTCCCCTCCCGCCCCCTCCCCCCCCCCAAAAAAAAAAAAAAAGTAAAGCGTCTGTGTCCTCTCTTTCATTTTTTCTTTTCTTGGAATATTGCAAGTCATACACAGCAACCAGGGAAAATCAAGCTCTACAGCTTTTTGAATTAGCATAATTAGAGCTGTGAGAGAGCTCAACAATCTTGTGCATGAAAAAAGCTATGATAGAATAGATGAGTGGACAGTGAGGTAGACTGAGAACTGGCTGACTGGCAAAACTCGGAAGGTTGTGGTCAGAGGCACAGAGTCTGGTTGGGAGGTAGTGAGCAGTGTTCCTCAGGGGTCAGTACCAGGTCTGGTCGTCTTTAACATCTTTATCAGTGACCTGGATGAAGGGATAGAATGCATCCTCAGCAAGTTTGCTGATGATACAAAGATGGGAGGAGCTGCTGACACACCAGAAGGCTGTGCTACCATTCAGAGAGACCTGGGCAGGCTGAATAGTTGGGCAGAGAGGAACCTGATGAGGTTCAACAAGGGCAATTGTAGAGTCCTACACCTGGGTAGGAATAACTGCAGCGTCAGTACACATTAGGGGCTGACCTGCTGGAAAGGAGCTCTGCAGAGAAAGACCTAATTGTTCTGGTGGACAGCAGGTTGGCCATGAGCCAGCAGTGTGCCCTTGTGGCCAAGAAGGCCAGTGGTATTCTGAGGTACATTAAAAAGAGCATGACCAGCAGATCAAGGGAGGTTCTCCCCCTCTACTCTGCCCTGGTGAGGTCACATCTGGAGTACTGTGTCCAGTTCTGGGCTCCGCAGTTCAAGAAAGACAGGGAACTTCCAGAGAGCCCAGCGGAGGGTAACCAATATGATGAGGAGCCTGGAGTATTTCCCTTGTGAAGAAAGGCTTAGAGACCTGGGACTCTTCAGCCTGGAAAAGAGAGGACAGAGAGAGATCTTATCAATGCTTATAAATATCTAAAGGGCAGAAGTCAAGTGGATGGAATGGGGCTCTTTTCAGCAGTGTCAGGTGACAGAACAAGGGGCAGGAGCACAAACTGGAACACAGAAAGTTCCATCTGAAGATAAGAAAAACTTTTCTGTGAGGGTGACAGAGCACTGAAACACATACAGAAAGTAAAGTGAAACTCACTTCCCAGAGATCTTGTGGAGTCTCCATCTCTGGAGGTATTCAAGACCTGTCTGGACACTTTCCTGTGCAACCTGTCATAGGGAACCTGCTTTAGAAGGGGACTGGATTAGATTTTATCCAGAGATCCCTTCCAACCCCTATGATTCTGTTATTCTATGTGATTCTGTGAAATAATGCACAATCTTACTATCCTTATACTACTATAAACTATCCGTATTACTTGGAAAAACATACATGTATAGTAGGTGAAAAAAATGTTTGTTTAGGTATGCGTAGGCAAGAAGAGTAGATGGTAGTAGTTGCTCCTAAAGTAACACTTGTTTGCAATCAGAGGAGAGCTTTGAGAGAAAAACAGAATTTTATTTTTTTAAAATATAAAGTGCAAGGGTGTTTTTTCCTCCCTCAAAACTGAGAGTTGCCAATACATAAACATTTCAGAGAGGATTTTACACCACCTCATCTTTATGTCAAGCAGCATTTAATGGTTGAATGATCCCCTGCCCTGGGACTTGGCAGCTGTCCTCCAGGGGCTGACTTCAGGGATTACAGTGACAGTCTATCAGTGGGTCTTTTCCAATATAAACTAGGCTCGAGCCATTTAAAATCAGTTGCTATCAACAAGTTAAATTGTCTTTATTTATGTTAGAAGCTTTCCTATAAGTATTTTATAATAGTGTGGAATTTTAATATCCGGAGGGGTTGTTCCTGTTGTCACTGTTATTTGGCAATGTTCTAATTCATGCGATTAGGCACAATTTACCTGATTTCTTTCAAAATTATGTGATTTGTAACATTCTAATCAACGTCTAACTCGCAGTGCTCACACAACTTTTTCTGATTCCTCTCTTTATAGGTGGAAATAACACTTCAAGATATCAACGACAACCCGCCAGTATTCCCCACAGATATGCTTGATCTGATTGTAGAAGAGAATATAGGAGATGGATCTAAGATAATGCAGCTGACAGCCATGGATGCTGATGAGGTAGGAGCATCATTTCATGTACAAGTAATGCTATTCTGGAGAAGCAAATTTTAATTGTTCCTTTATTCCCTGCTTGAGGGTTTGGGGAACCATTGTGCCACCCAGTTCTTTGTGCTGCATCTGCACCCTTTGCCAGGCTGTGTTCAGTGCCTGCCATGCGGCCCCACATAGGCGCACACAGGCATGACAAAGGCCCTGTTAACTGAAGGCTGCTCACTGGCTTGTGTGAGAGTTAATTTCTCATAACATGTCCTAATGAGAAGTGGCACTGATGATAAAAAACCACCCCCTGTTTTGGTTCTAGATGGTGTTGTTTTCAGCAGTCTCATCGCATACCGTACTTGCTGACTTGGCAACAGTACTGGGCTGCCCAGTTTGTTGCAGAGATGTACTGACACCCAGTTTAAGACCAGAACTTTAGATCTAAGTTAATCCCAGTTTTGAGGTTTGCAATAAAACTCATATGAGATAAGCCTTGTAGAACAAGAAAATTCTAATGCTTGCTCATGCTTTCACCGGATAACTTTATACTGTTATCCTCTCCTGAAGGAAAGTCTTATTTCACCAGAGAAAGGAAATAAAATATGCTAAAACATCTGCTCCATACATGGACCTGTTCACACAGCATTTTTGCTTGCATAGATGTATTTCTGTGAGGACACTGCAACTAAGGTGCTGCTGAGGAACTAACAAAAGTCTTCTGAGCGACTGATGTTAAACAGTTGGACTGTTGGCCTAATGAGGGTTACTGGAGTCTCTTGTATGTGTCAGACAAATATATCCAAATGTAATGTATTCATTCCTTATGGAAAGTAAGTTATGAGAGAGTTAATCATATTGTTCCATTCACTTGAACTTATTTGCTTTCCACTAGGGAAAAGCCTAAAAAGTCAGTATGAGCATGAAAAGAAGATTGTGTTGTCATTAAAATATAGGGTTACGCTTAACAACAACAAGCAATTCCTTCATTCAAAGAGTAAGGTAATTGAGCCCTCTCAGGAGAATTTTATTTCCAGTCATTTTTGTGTTACTTTGGCTAGTCCTTCTGTGATTGCTAATTGATGTATTTAATCTTGCTACTACATACGGATGCCAAGAAGACCAGTGGTATCCTGGGGTGCATTAAAAAGACTGTGGCCAGCAGGTCGAGGGAGGTGATCCTCCCCCTCTCCTCTGCCCTGGTGAGGCCATATCTGGAGTACTGTGCCCAGTTCTGGGCTCCTCATTTCAAGAAAGATAGGGAACTTCTAGAGACAATGGGAATGGGCACAAACTGGAACATGGGAAGTTCCATCTGAAGAGGAAAAAATTTTCTTTACTGTAAGGGTGAAAAAGCACTGGAACAGGTTGCCCAGAGAGGCTATAGAATCTCCTTCTCTGGAGATACTCAAAACCTACCTGGATACTTTCCTGTGCGACCTACACCAAGGAATCTGCTTTAGAAGGGGATTGGACTAGATCACCTCCAGAGATCCCTTCCAACACCTACAATTCTGTGATTCTGTGACTGGTATAAATTATTAAGAACTTTTTTTCTGATGAACAGACAAAAGTTGACTTTGGAAAAGTGCATATCCATTACAAAAAATGCACGTCTTATAATGTGTATCTTAAAATTAGAAAGAAGTAAATGTTAAATGGCCACTTTCTGCTGAGATATGCAAACTGATATCTGAGATTTTAGCAATATATTATGCTCTACGCTCTTCTGTGTCAACTCCTGCTGTGTTATGTGTTTCTGTCTTCTTTCTTCACATGCGTAACCCACATATGCAGCTCAGTAAATGCCTGAGCATTCTGCCTTTGCTACGTGCATAGATGCTTTCAGAGCTAAGGGTTTAGCTTCAAGAGGATAACAGAACCTTTAAAACTTGTGATTGAAGTCTGTACAAGATTCCCTCATTGATAGTTTTGAGGCATCACATTTCAGCCCCTTGTATGTTAACATAAGGACGTTTTAGAGATCTGAGAAAAGATGGAAAGACAGTCTGTAAGTGCTAAATGGTACCTGAGGCTTTAGCAATTGCAACAGCTTCTAGCAGTTTGCAAGATTTTTTTCAGATTGTTGTTGACAGGAAATTTCTATACAGCTTTTTAATGTGTTATACCTTATAATTTCTTGTTAATAGTGTGTATTTTGCTTTGTTTCTCACCTAATTCTCACCTAATGTAAAGTTACTAATTTGATTAGGCCATCATCACATGTAGCTCTGTTTTCACTGTGCTCTGTTGGTAGAAGGCTGCCCAGCCAAAAAACAGTAGAGAATGTGGTCACCTCTGAAATCTTAAATTCCCATCATCTGTTTTTATTAAACTGCACAATTACAGGAAAACATATTACATACCTCAAGTACACCTGAGCACACAGAGTCTGTGTACGCTGAAGCACTGTGTGCAGCTGTTCCAGTCCAGGCACCTGGAGAAAGGGGTTTTCTTTCAAAATGTCATTTTATCAGTTGGCTGAATCTGACTCTTTGAAGCAACACTCCAGAGAATAGGTTTGGCATAAGGCACTGTCATAAGGCCAGGTAGTGAATGCTTTTCTCTCATGTCACAGGTACGAATGGGTGCTTATCTCTGTTAATTTGCTTTTTTAGCTGTCTGAAATAGCTGTAATTTCTTTCTCCCTGATCTCTTTGATCAGGCTGACCTGTGGTGCCCACACAAAAGGCATGGGGGAAATGGCCAGCTGCTCACCAAAAGGTATAGCTAAGTATTGGCTTTGTGGAGAAATGTGCCGGACTGGTTGCAACCCCTGGCACAACAGTGCTGACAACATCTTCACTCTGAGCAGGCCATCCTCAGGAGGTGACTGAAGGTGGAACCCAGGTAGTGGCTCTTTTTTTGGGAAGCATCAGAGCTGTGCTCCATAAGGCTGAATGATTTTCTCGCTACCGCTTGTGATACAGGCAGGATAAGGTGTCTTTTCACAACAGTTGTGATGGGGCAGAGCTAAGGCAAGATGCATTGTATCAATTTTGGAGTAGAAAGGTTCTTTTTTTCCAACTTTTAATTTCAAATTTTAAGGAAAAAAGAAAAAAAACTTCAATTTTTTTCTATGTGAAATTACTTTTTTGTCATTTTCTTTTTAGCCAAAATGTTCAAAATGCTTATGAATCCTTTATTTTTTTCCAAGGTCAAATGAGAAATTGTGTTTGACCCCTAGAGGAAATGTTTTTGGCTTCTGGGGACTGGCAGCACAACCCAAGAGATCAGAACTGCGCTGTTAGTGACACATGACTTGTCACTACGGGGCTGGCTACTCATAGAGATGAATGCATCCTGACGCATGAAGGGCCCTTTGGGGTGCTGCTGCATAGCACCCGTGCAAACACTGCTCCCAGGAGTTTCCCCTGACCTGGGGCTGTTTGAGCTGGTGCTTGCTGCCCTGATCTCAATCCTTGTATCCATCCAATCCTCCTCCTCCTCCTGACAGGGAGGGCAGAGCTGTGTCTGCAGGCAGGATATTCATTTAATTTAACCTTCCAACATAAAATACTAATAAGCACTGATCACTACTAAGTGGAAAGGTGTTACATTGCCTGGTAATGCTGGCTTGAAGTTAAAACAGGTATCAGGGCTTTGTGGTCTTGGCTGGATGTGATTCTTTTATGACCAGTGGAGCAAAAAAGTATCAAAGCAATCTTGTCACTTCACGTCTCATAAATAAAAACTGTGTGCGTGTGCATCTGTATAGGGGGACTGAAAAAGAGGCTGAGCAGGAAGGCTGTTTATTAAAGGAAGCTGTTCTGAAAGTATTTGCCAAGTGCAGTTACTGGAACGGTTCTTGTCTTACTTAAAATTATGATGTGGTTTTCCTGGCAAATAACTTGATTTGACCACTTCTGTTTTTACTTAGGGAGCCAATGCCCTTGTCACATACACTATTATCAGTGGTGCGGATGATAGCTTCCATGTTGACCCCGAGTCAGGAGACCTGATAGCCACCAAGCGCCTGGACCGGGAGCGCCGCTCCAAGTACTCCCTGCTGGTTCGTGCTGACGATGGCCTGCAGTCCTCCGACATGAGGATAAACATCACTGTCAGTGACGTTAATGACCACATCCCCAAGTTCTCCAAACCAGTGTATTCCTTTGACATTCCAGAAGATGCCACTCCAGGTAAATAGGAAATGGCCCCAAAGTGACAGAAGTTTTCTTTTTATCTGTCTAGAGGTACTTGAGAGGGAGAGGGCAGGAAACCTATCTGATTTGTCCAGTGGGCAGCTCTTGGACACAATGGAGAGGCAGAGGGAATCATGTCATGCTGAAACTCTGCTTGCTAACTTGTGCACTAGTGGAGTAACATTTCTTTTAGAGAAACACAGACATGTTTGCCACTGCTAGAAAAAACAGCCTAATACATAGTTGCAGAATAGGAATTATGCATATATCCCAATGGAAAATTCTGAGTGCTCCTACTTAAAATAAATTAATAAAATAAACAAGAAAAGAAATAAGTGGAAAAACATACAGGATGGAAAGACTATACTCTTGTGGCGATGCTAGTCATCTTCAGTGAATATGACTCATAATACTTAATACATTGAGGGTAGGATCACAAGACTGGTGACCATTGAACTGCCTATAATTTATACATTGGTTCTGACATATGCTCAATTTCTAACCTTAACATCATGTT
Organism: Numida meleagris; assembly: GCF_002078875.1. Taxonomy (NCBI): domain Eukaryota; kingdom Metazoa; phylum Chordata; class Aves; order Galliformes; family Numididae; genus Numida; species Numida meleagris. The sequence goes on along the minus strand of NC_034412.1, from coordinate 57,967,821 downwards.
TTCTTAATCTCATCTTCAACTCCTGGCTCTGACAATGTTTTCTTTGAAAAATGTAACCTTTAGATAGCTAACTCTGATTCCGAGAATTAATAGCCGATCTCCTGAGTTGCTGTTTTCCTTTTTTAAAACTTGTTTCTTTTGTGAGAATGTTTTAGTGTTTATAAGCTAGGTTTTAAGCTAGAAACTATTTAGACCCAACTTTTCAAAAGCTGTGCTATATTTTGTTAAGTTTCCAAGATGGGAAATGACTGTTTCTCTCAATAAATAGTTTCCAATACTTTATACAGAGTGCTAGAATAAAAGCAATATCTGCTTTATTAGTAACGGAAGGAACTTAGAAACTTTTTCTTAAATGTGAATAAAACAAAGGAGATATAATTTACATGTTGATAACTTTGAAGCTTGTATTAGGGCTTAGACCCATGAGTAATGGAGGCTTAGCTTGAGACAACCAAGATTATCCCCATGCCTCCATCTTCTGCAATGTGTCCCACAGTGATGGTCTGAAAATTCGGTGGTGTGTTTTGTTAAAGGCAATATACTACAGTCAGAGAGTCCTTTTGACCAATAAACATGCAGTCAGAAATGTTAGAGTATTAGGTAATCAAATGTATGGAAATGGTACGGGGGTATTCACTGGGTTAAACAGCTGTAGCAGTATTCTTCATCCTGATGATAAGCAGTTTTTGTTGTCGCATTGCTTGAAAACAATTCACTGTGCTAGAACAAATATAATTCATTTGGTTCCAGGAAAAAGAATTTAAATGATTAACTTTCTTGGAAATGAGCTGATCTTAATTATAATTACTGTTCAATATACTAAATAGTGAGACTGAATTTCCAAGATAGGTCAGTCATGTGAATGCAGCTATGTAGAAATGAAAACAATGGCAGAAATCAGAGCTGAATTTCAAAAAGCTCTGAAGAATCAACCCCTGTGAGGTTTCTGGTTTTCTAACCACAGTCACTCTGTTCAGGCACTTTTTTCAAAAACTGCAGCTAGGATCGTTGGTATGTCCTGACATTTCAGTTTCTGCATTTAAAGGAATTGTATAGAAGTTTTCAGAACCTGTATTTGTCTGTGGGGAGAAAAGGGCCCTTTCAGTAGCAGAAAGAAAATACATAAAAATTGTTTTTGCCACGGTTGATACCTCATCTGGACATGTTCCCATTTAAAGATAAAAACAAATATTGCTGACCATTTCTTGTTTGTATTTTTTAATAGCCCTTGAAAATCAACATCATACTGGTGGTTGTTGCTGTCAGCTTTAAAAAATCTTTTGAAGAAGTTAAGCATACAGTGCTGAGGGTTGAATATTTTTACAAGGGATTGCTTTTACCCTGCAGAGGTGCTTGACAATGATCTCGCTCTTAACGCATTGGTGATGTGCCTGTTGCTAGTGACTTACTTTACTCTCTTCTCATACTGTGCAGGCTCCTTAGTGGCAGCCATTCTAGCCACTGATGATGACTCCGGTATAAATGGAGAAATCACATACACCGTGAGTGAAGATGATGAAGAGGGTATGTTCTTCCTGAACCCTGTTACAGGAGTCTTCAACTTGACCCGCGCACTAGACTACGAAGCACAGCAATATTACATTCTGACTGTCCGTGCGGAAGATGGAGGAGGCCAATTTACTACCATCAGAGTGTACTTCAATATACTGGACATAAATGACAACCCACCGCTGTTCAGCATGACCTCATATAGTACATCTTTGATGGAGAACTTGGCTCCAGGATCGGCTATTCTCAACTTCAGTGTCACTGATGCAGATGACGGTAGGCATTTACTAATATTCTGATGATAAATGCATATCTCACATAAGCAACATATTAGAAGGCCTAGCAGAAAAGACTAATTGGGGCTATCCTTAGGACACCATCATGTGATTACATTTACTGTATTCTGTGTATGTAGAGGTTATTTTTCTCGTATTTCACATTAGGTTTAAGAGGGTGGCAATGAATTGCAAAGCTTTATTTTATCTAGAGCATGTTACACTGTCAAGCACCAGGAAAGAAATCACGTTCAGCTGCATGTTTAAGTTAGACCTAAGTGTTCTTTCAGATTCATTTTTTGTTTAATTTTATAATATATCCTAAGTAAGTTTCTGCAGTTAAGAGGTTTCATCTCCAATTATCACAGTGCATATTCTGAAATGTACTGTAACTTTTAAGTATATCATTAAGAGAGCTGTGATCTACAAGGAACTGATAGCCGAGAATTTAAAAAAAAATAGCAAAACGAGATCACAGGAAATTTTCTCTTTAAATGAGCTTTAATCTTGGGATTATTTATGACATCTAGAAAGTATTAACGTGTCAGAGTGCAAAAGATACAATCTTCATCGCTTACTTAAGCATTTTTTCCGTATAATTTTTGTCCAAACAAGAATCATTGCAGAATTTGGTCATAAAATACATAAAAATGATTCCATAGCATGTTAAGTGTCCACAGACATTACTCAGGATGGCTTAATATTATATGAATAATAAAATTATTCATAGCACTCATGCTGACTTTCCAGGTGAAGGATATTTTGTGACATGTTAGGCAGGCTTGTCCCCTCTCAGCTCCAGAGGCTCAGGAAAGACCATAGAAATGTCTTACACTGAAACATGCGCTTCAAGAGCAGAGCACTCACATGCTTCACGGAATCCCAATTTGTTCATGTATAACAACTGAGCTCATCAATATGGTTCAGCGAAATAATTTTTTCTTCAGGAAATACTAGGTTGTCCAAATTACAATCATTTTTGTGGGAACATCCAAGTGCTGATGGATAGTACTTTCTGTGGTAAAGATTGTGCAACTATTTTTGAGATCAAATTGAGAAAGGGAGAGCAAAAAGAGGTTTCATAAGATAAGTCAACAAGTCAGAAATTACAATTTCATGATACTGGCTATTCTTTTATGGGTATTTCTTTCTCTACTCTTGTTAAAGATTTTATTTTTATGTAAGCTAAATGTAAATTGGAAGAGGAACTTTTACTTTACATATCCAGGGAAGTGATTGCTTCTTCAGACTTGCGGAGAAATGGCTTTGTGTCTCATCTGTCTTCTCTCATAGTTAATCTTTTCTGTCCAAATATTCTTGTCTGTGTCACCATATACAGTGGGAAGAAACTAAAAAATGAAAAAAAACTAAAAAATATACAAGCTCTAACAACTGAAACAGGAAGAAAAAAAAATGCTTAAAAAAGTTAGCAGTATGATGCTTGGTTTCAAACATTTTTGAAAGTTAGTTCCAGTTATCCGTTATGGATCTGCTTTCCTTTTCCTCATACATTAATTTCCATCTGTAAAATGGATGTGAACTGTCATAACACTGACATACAATTTTACATTCATCATGTGCTGTTAGGAAGGAAGCAAATGAGTATTAGAAGAGCAATTCAATGAAAAGTCAGACAGATATCCTGCCTCTTCTATTTTCTGGCACACTGACTTTTTAATAGGTTGGATTTAAGATTAGTAGGGCAGAAATTTCATTCCAAGGTCATACCAGGCTTAGTTACCCAGTAGGACTGGAACTTCAGCAAATGTTATCATCTGTTGGTATTTTTGTTTCAAGTCCAAACCTTTTTATCCTGTGTTTTCTTGTATTTGGGTAAAGTACAGAAATAACCATTACTGTACTGCTCTGCATGTGATTTGCAGACAATGCACACAAATGTAATTTCATTGATTATTTGTGCTACATGATTTCAAAGTTCAAAAGAGCTGTTGAAAGACATTGCTTTCCAGTGATGTATACCTGTTGTTTTAGGATGAACACTGGTAAAGGACAAAACCCTCTGTAATAGTGAAACAGCTCCACTGTTGTTTTCTTGTTTGACACCCCTTGGGGAAACAACTGCTGTTTGTGTCAGCTTGAACCATACAGATACATAGTAAATATTGGTTAAAGCTCTTGATCAATCAATGAACAATAAAAAACTCAGTATTAAATTCATTTTGAGATTCAGTTTTTTGTGTTGATTTTCCAAATCTAACTAGGAGAAAAAAAATGTTTATTTACAAGACAAAGTACACATTTGTCAATTTATTAAGATATCCCCCATGGGAAAAATATGTGGGATTTCCTAGTTAAAATTTATAACGTACCTATGGACTATAGGTATTTGTATTTAAGGAGAAGTAAAAAATGTAGGATTTGCTGACTACTCAGCACCAAATATTCTGTTCGTGAACTGCACCCTGTTTGCAAGGACTAACACCTAGTCCCCGACCATCCTGACGCGTGCACACACCAATATGGTGAGCGGCAAAATGGCGTTTATTGCATCGTTACAAAGTCTTATATATCCTTCCTTATCTCCCTTATCTCTTTGTTCGCTTCGTCTACGCCCACAAGCTCTGGGCAGGGGAGGTCCTAGCGCATCCCAGCCCGTACCTTCGGTTGCCACCTACTACAGGATTTTATTATTTTTATTTTGTCTCAGTAAATAAATAGAAATAGAAACAAGACTCTTAAAAAAGCATAATGTGAATTGCTAGCTTCATGTCTGAGCTCTCACTCAGTTTTACTGTATTAACCCTGAAAACAAATAAACCCAAAGCTCAGCAAAGAGGATGCCCTTACATTCTCCATAAGAAAATCCCAGCTCCTAACCTGGAGAGAGGATGAACAAGGAGCATAATTCCAGATTTGTGTGCTTTTTGAAACAGTAGTTCATTAAGCAGCAGTCCTGGCTCCAGAACTGGCTTCCATAATTAGGAAAATTTACTTCTGCTTCAGGAGAATGACAATTCAATCTATATAAGCATTAGCAGCATCGAGACTTATGAGAATACAGGACAAAGAATGAAAAGGTGGATGGAGGTGGGAAGAACAAGTAGTTAATTTAATAGGGACAAACACCACCATAGCAAACAATGGATAAAAAGAGTATTTAAATTTAGTAAAAAATAATTTTCATCTAAAGGATCTAATTCCTACCCATTTCTGAAGTCAGTTGCCAAAATATTGAATTGCCAGGAAGTACTTTACTGAAATCAGAAGACTTCTGTTCATATAATTAATCATTTTGAAGTACATCTGAACAGAAAATAGAATAGTGTTACGTTTTCACATTACTTCACTTGAGCAAAATAATGTAGAAACACTAATATCTGGCATATAAATGTATTAATTTCTTTAATTGCATTAAAATAATTTGTCTTTCATGTTTGGCTCTGTTTACTTTATAATTATGCCCATACAAAAGAAGAGGAGAGAGAGAGAGGTGCCAATTAGAGTAGCCACTGGGGGAAAGGCAAGTAGAACTAGAGTTCCTGAGTCCGAGCATAATAAACAGCAGCAATTAATAAATCAAATATGGTAACGATGTTGTAATCAAAGCAATTTAGTTGGAGGGAAAAAAGCTGCTGAGTAAAAATGACCAAATGCACAGCAAAGTAATAATCTGCTTAAGCAGACAGCTTGGTTTCTTTGCATGTAAAAGTGAGTTTGAGAGGTAAATAAGTAGCGAAAAGTCTGTTACTCTGCTAATCCTAAATCATAGTCTTCATAATGCAAAACAAGAAAACAAATCAATGTGAATTAAAATATTAATGAGATAAATACTTACTATATATATATATATAAGGGCATATATATACACATGTGTATATAAATGAAAGAAGTCTTATTTCTATTTCCATTAGGTATTCCAACAATTAGCTGTTTAGAGTGACCTCTGATGTTGAGGTGGCAATATACATTGTTTGCTATATGGCATATTTAGGGCCTTTTCATAGCCTTGTCAAGACTCAGAATGCATTTCCCATCCAAAATTATAAATCACTCCCTTGACCATAATTGCTAGTTATATTTCAGTCATAAGATGAAGGCTATTCATCTGGTATTTTTGAACACTTCCTTGTATGGTAAGCATACCTCTCCACAGTATTCACTCTTGGCCTCCTCCATCTAGGCATGGGAGATTCTGGTTTTGTTTTTTTTTTTCAATTGGATGGAAAAATTCATGAAATAATTACGTCAATGATAATGTTGCTGACTAGAAATGGGGAGAATGGAGCAAAAAAGCTGTTCTGTAAGCAGCAGAACTATTGAGGCTTTAAGTCCTTTCTCCAAAACTATTGCAGATGTGACAAATTGTGCGTGTTCTTACGGCAGTTCTTGCTGAAAGAAGTACAGGGATGAGATCTGCTGGCCTTTCCCTCAGTGGCTGCTCTAATTAGCAACATCCTTCCCTGTCCCTCTTCAGCTTCTGTCAAAATTTAATTATTTCCACGGCTTATGTTCCTCTGTGAATCTCAGCTGAAATTAACTGTTGGATTCAAAAATTATGATGGGGTAGCTGAATGGGCGGCACGTTTGTATGCTCCTCATTTCCATAAGGAAATGAGGCTAGAAGCATCTATATCTAGGTCAGTGGGATTAAGGCACACTTTCTTACCTACTGTCTTCTGACCCCCCAGGCTCCAATTCGCAGCTGTCCTTCAGCATCGCCTCCGGGGACAGTGCGGGGCACTTTGGCATTGACAACACCGGGGTGCTGAGCATCCAACAGCCTTTGGATCGGGAAAGCCAGTCTTTCTATAGCCTTGTTGTGCAAGTCCATGACATGGCCCCTCTCCCTGCCTCCAGGTACACAAGCACAGCTCAAGTTTCTATTATTCTGCTGGACGTGAACGACAGCCCTCCTAGCTTTATCTCTCCGAAGCTGACCTACATCCCAGAAAACACACCAATAGACACAATGGTGTTCAAGGCACAGGCAACTGACCCTGACAGCGGTCCAAACAGCTACATCGAGTACAGTCTGCTTAGGCCTCTGGGCAATAAATTCAGCATTGGCACTATTGATGGTGAGGTCAGGCTGATCGGGGAGCTTGACAGAGAAGCTGTGTCCAACTACACGTTGACTGTGGTGGCTACGGACAAGGGCCAGCCATCCCTTTCTTCATCTACAGATGTGATAGTCATAGTCCTTGACATTAATGATAACAACCCTCTTTTTACACAAAAGCTTTATAGGGTAGAGTTGGAGGAAAACACTTTGACAGGGACAGATTTAATCCAGGTGCTTGCTACGGATGGAGATGAGGGTACAAATGGGCAGGTCCGCTATTCCATTGTGAGTGGAGATACTAGTAACGAGTTTCGCATCGATTCTGTGACGGGGGTGATAACGGTTGCTAAGCCTTTGGACAGAGAGAAGAAACCCTCCTATACGCTGACTGTTCAGTCCTCTGATCGTGGAAGCAGCCCAAGGACTGACACCACAACAGTCAATATTGTTCTGAAAGACGTTAATGATTACGTTCCCACATTTGAGCTTTCTCCCTACTCTGTGAATGTCCCTGAGAATTTAGAGACGCTTCCCAAAGTCATTCTTCAGGTGAGTACACTCAACAAATAGACACGTATTTGCTACTATTACTAGTATGCCTTGAGTTATTTTATTAATGTATCTCTACCATTGAAAAAAAAAGACAAAATTGAAAAATTACCTTTTGGCCATAATCTAACAAGCAATAGTTGTTGTTTTGTTTTCCTTTTTGTATTTCTTTTTGCTTGCTTTTTACCAAAATTTTATATTAGGCTTTGAAGTGGGTTTTATGTCATTTCTCCCCCTGTACATCTATCTTTCCACATACTCTAGGACTTTAAGAATTTGCTCTATTCTCTCAGCTCAGTCTTAAGTTCCATGCAACAAATCTCTCAATCTGATCATTGCCTAGGTAGGGTGAGGCTCTGTTCCAAACGCTGAAAGATCACTAAATGGATTGAGATGGCAGGACATGCGTGTTCTTTGATACTGAGCTCAGCCTATACCAAGTCATCTGTGGTTTTCACTGTGTTCCAGTGCCATCCTTACAGTATTTAAAGTTGAGAAAAATATGTAATTAACTATTTTAAAATTTTCAAGCAATGCGTTTTTATCCATCTCCACTGTTTTAAATCATTTTACCGTTACAGCTAGTTTATAATAGCCCTTACAGTACTGGGATAAGTTCAATCCATTAATTAGGATTAATGTCATAGAGAATATTTTCTCTACCCCAATAAAATTGTACAGACCCTGCACTTATTGGTTACTGATATTTCTTCTCATGCCTTTATGTTGCTTTTGTAGGTTGTAGCAAGAGATGATGATCAAGGCCTAAACAGCAAGCTTACCTATGTTCTTGTGGGTGGTAATGAAGAAGGAGCCTTTATTCTCTCAGCCAGCGGGGAGCTGCGCTTGGTGCAGAGCCTGGACCGAGAGACGAAGGAGCAGTATGTTTTACTGATCACCGCTGCAGACTCAGGTAAAGCAAATGTGCAGTCTCTTCTGGTTAAATCTTGTGTCACTTGACAGCGTTGCAATCCTGATGTAAAAAAATACTTTCTTGATAGTCTGAAATTAGAGCACGTGGAGATTTGTACCCAAGTTTCAGTTTAGCTCTCTAGGGTGAAAGCTGGGCTCACATGATGGCAAAGGGAGTTCATGTTCTTGAAATCAAGATTTTTATCCTTATGTATTAGTAGATCTCGCTACAGATTTTAGGTGGTTGGTTTATTTCCACCATAGTAGTGAGTGATCCTGCCAGGGTCATGAGAGCCTCATAAATAGCAATAAAAGCCAGTTTAATGTTGTCATCAGAAATGTGCAGACAGTCCAAATCAATGGCCAGAAAAGAGCTATGGATTACACAGTTAATCTTACTGAAATGTTACCCCTTAAGAGAAATGACAATTTAGATTTCAGCATTTAAATTTTCTGCTTTTCCTACCATCCAGTTTTAGGTTTGCTCCAAAATCCCTAATGTATTCTAAGTTCCCTCAGTTTAAAACACAGACATGAATTCTTATTATGAAGTTTAATTACACTTTGACTACAGGTGTCTGAGCATAAAATTTTGGTTGCAGATTTGGATATGAATATTAGTAACAGAGATATTCTGCATCATATTCTGGACTGATCTCCAGTCCCCCAGAATCTGATGGGTTGTAATTTACTGCAGAACTTGTTCTTACTTTCTAATAATAAAAATAGAAGCAAACCCAACTTGTTGACAAGTGGTACAGTTTTGTTTTCTACTGTATTGTGCACAGTATCTTATGTCAGTGACAGTATCTGTGACTTACATTTTCCTATTGCAGCAGTGCTCAGGTATTTCACAGTCTGAGCACAGCTGAAACTGTGAAATATAATTTTAGGACTTGGCATATCATTTGTCTTGTGCTTTGGCTGGAGATACTATGCCACATTGTATTTTTTTACACTGGCTTTCCATTACTGTATAGCTGCAAAGTGCACACTTGTGACTTGGACATGCTTGGGCTTGAACAAGGTTATGTTACTTCAGAAGCTGGATACATCAGAGAAAGCAGATCCTTGGTGCCTGTTTACTCTCCCACTCAAAGTTGGCAGGTCTAGGAATTGACTAGGATTCTGTAGAACTTAGCTCTGCATACGAAATACGTGGAGTCTGAATTCATAAGGCATGTGTCAAGTGGCAAACAATGATTATCCTTCTCAGAAAAGGTAGCAAGAAATCAGTTTTACCCTCTGCCTAGCACCATGTGTAAGGCAAAAGTTTGACGATAGCATAATCTTTTCCTAAACTAATTCCTAAGAAATGTGAAATCCAGAATTTTTATCCAACCGTGGCAAATGAAAATATTTATGTGTATTTGAAGACTTCTGAGTTTCAGCAAGTCCAGGGGAGGATTTAATGCATGAATTATACATGGGACCCTTGTCTTCAGTGGCTGACAACAATAGCAACGTGTATCATTTGTTCCTATCTTTAAGCACATATACATTATGCTGAGTAAGCATTATTTGAAGCTGTTTTTTGGGTTTTTTTTTGTTTTTTTGTTTGTTTTTTTTAGTAATTTTCCATGGTCTCAGCATCTCAAGATGTTTCTTCCTCTTATCAGTATAAAAAGATGCTAGCAGAAGTGTTCAGAAACAGATGCTAAATAGTGACTTTAAGTTAAAGGTAACTGTTTAGTGCATTTAAGTTTCCATCTGGACAGTCAGTATGATTTGCTATAGCTTTTAGCCAAATAATGTTAGATGATATCTTTTGATGGGACTAGAAACTTTCTCTAAATTCATACCATCAAAGAAAACATTTAAAACTAAGTTAGCCGTGATTTATCTAAATAAAACATCACGGAAAAATCTGCTCCTGCAGAAGTTGATGCCCAATTTTCCCTTGATTTCATGGAAGTAGTAAGTGGACTGTAGTCATAACAGGTTCTCAGAGAAGAAATTCTATGGGACCCCGTTATGTTTAAATTAGTCATACTGAGTTCAGCAGTCCAGGTAGTAAAGAACACTGATAGATAATTTGTTTAAGGCCTCTTCAAGAATGATGTTTGTCACAGTAATGTGGGACAAAAGACCAAGCTAGAGACTATGGGTTTTCTGTTGAGCTGTGTCTTAAGTTTTATATTACTGTGTGTTACATTATCGTATATGGAATGCACAAGAATTACTGTAGACATCTGGCAGCTGAAATAAAAAAAAAATAAAAAATGATGGGGGAAGAAGCCTTTCATAAAAGTGATGTAGCTTATGAGAAGAAGAATGTATTATTTTAAGATACACGAATGCTACTGGTAGGGGTATGTGATGGATATCCAGGTCATAACATGCTGAACTTTGCTAGGTATTTCTGGCTGTACTACCAGAAAGATGGCAATGACATATCTTGAAATGGGTAAGAAATGCATTCAAATATTCTGTTTTTGAGCAGCTGATAAATGTTTATAAAAGAAATTCTCACTGGCACGTCCAATTCTTTGCCTAATGTAACTATGTCTTTCTAGTATCTTAGCTTGTATTTGTTTGATAATGCTTCTATTCTTAGAAAGAAGGATCTTGCATAGAGTCGATTCAACCAGCAATGAATGAAAAACAGGTAGTGCTGCAGTGTACAAAATCAGTGACTGCCAAAATGTTGAAGAGCAGACATGTCTAAAATCATCTACATCCATAGTATCTCTGAAAATAAATCAAGGGCGAGGTTTGCACTTCGAGTGCAGGTTTTATTAGCTGTAATAAACAGTCTTTTGGTTCACCTTTAGCAGGCAAACAATAGTCTTGCCATATATGGTGCGCCTTATTTAGTTTCTTTTCCAGATAAATATCATGGTAGGTGTCCAGATGCAGTTAGCTCTGAAGATGTCTGGGTAGTACATCAAGGGCAAAATTCTGTCTGTCCAAACTATTTCCCATTTTTTGTAGGACCTGCATCTCAGGTTTCTTTACGCTCCATTGACTAATTTAGAACATTAGAGGACGATACTCTACTCCTACAGAAATCTGTGCCAACTCTTCCCTTTGTTTCAAAGAAGCAGACACAATACATGCTCGGAAGCACATTTTGACTTAAGAACTGATGGATTTTCAACTTGTTTTTGTATGTCTTTCTGATCTCCCTGTACATAATCAAGAATTTCTTAGTTATGTTTATTTTCAGTTCATTTATTTGTGTCTGTGGCTCTTACAGTGTTTTTGTAGTAGTCTATGGAGAATTTGATGGAAGACTGAATTATTTTTGTCTGGAAGTGTCAGCCCAATGTACTGAAAACAGTCTGTGGCCTCAGAAAGCATAGCCCCTTTGCTCATGGCCATCACTTCATCCCCCTGTATGTCATGGGTTTTATAGCACATTTTGTCAGTGCAACCCCAAGACTATTTGTAGCAGATGAAGGATTACGATATGGCAAGACGTCAGCCTGCATATGCAAAGCATAGCATCAGCTGGGCCGCATGGGATCAGGTGCCCATGCTGGCTGAGGAGTCTGTGCTTCATCATGCTGTGCAGGCATACTCTCCCAGAGCCCAGATTTCAGTCCTGGGCACATGAGAAAAGTTGTTGAGTTGCTGAGTTTTAAGAGTTGAGCCAAGCTGCTCATAAGCATGCTCTGCAGGTGAGAATGGGACCACTGGCAGGACCATGTGCACCAGAGTTGGCAATTGGGCAGTTTTCGGAAAAACGCTTTCTCAAGCAGAAGTCAGAGTCATGACATTTGCACCATACTGGCTCTGACCCAGCTATTATTTAACCCTGCCTGCTATCTTCTACACAGTCCTCAAGATAGATCTTGGATCTACAGAGAGCAGTATCAAAACCCAATAAAACATTTTCTGGTGCTTGGTTCAGTGGCAGATGACACAGTAATTTGTGGCCATGCAGCCTGGTTCATGCTCAGTTTCCCTGAGGCAATATCCAAAAAGATTCATGATTTCAGCCTCTTTCGTCACTTTTTGGATTTCCTCCTTGCTTAGTCTCAGACAGTTGACTATTGCTCTAAGCAGTAGGATTTTACAAAGAGGCACAAAGCATCCCTCACTAGGAACATTCAGCATCTTCCAGAGCTGTACAACTGTGGCTTTGTTTGAGAAACAAAGCATAATTCAGCCCCAGAGTTCACCCATCCCAATTTAGAGCCCCTCTTGCAGCACACGATGTAGACCAGAGTGTGTGAATTATAAATATGACAGGCAAAATGATGGACTGTGGAATAACATGATAGTGTTTAGATTGCAGATGCTCCCCCAAAATATCTGCTAACATAAACACCAAGAACCTACGTGAAACGATTTGAATGAGTCTTAACGGGTCTGTTTCTAACACATAAATCATCTGTTTTGCTTTGCTATAATCTTCTTCATGGCAAAATGGTTGGGAAAAGAGACTTTCTCAATTATTTTTTTCCCCCATCTGTTGAGGACCCAGCAATGAGTAAACATTCAGTCCTGGCAGCCTGACAAGAAGTGGTGCAGCCTCTTTTATCATCTATAGCTTTAACTCTTTGAGCCATTTTCTGGAGAAAATGTTAGCATTCCAACAGTCCTCCTCCTTTTATTTATTGGTCGGAGGGAGGTAGAGTAGCACATCTGGAAACCTGCTAGCTGCCCAGGACTACTGTTTAAATAAACAGCAACCACCATATCTTGCTTTGGTTGGACAGAGCAGCATGTTGCCACAATAAAGCCACAATCAAAATGTGATGTTTCCAATTAGAATCTATGTTGCTGTGGGTTTTTAAATTATTTTCATAAAATAACCTATTTACCAATTTAGAAAAAATAGTTCTGAAAGGCATGAACCAGTGGACAGATTAATATATTTAGTTAGCTGATTGTCGTATAGCTTCCTGGCCTGTGTCAAAAAGCAACCATATGTTTTTTCTTTACAGAATGTTGGCCCTTAACTTATGCATTCTTTCCTCAAGAATGCAGGAGGGCAACCAAACATAGAGGTTATATCCTTCTCAGGAATTCTCATTTGACATATGCTTTTGGTTCACTTCAATCTTAAAATCAAATTAAGTCTGACAATATAGTTGTATTGTTCTTCTTACTCTTTCTTTTGACACATTTTGAGATATTTCCTGGTCTGTGATGACAAGTAAAGGATGACTGTATTTTTGTGTTAGAAAAACTGCAGCCTCTTTATTTTCTGGTGATGGAAAGAGGGTCTTGAGGGTTAACATTATGTGAGATTTATACGACTGGGCTTAGAGACATTTATACTCATCCTGTTTTTTTAGCATACAGTGTTTCTACTTAACAGGCAGTTTGCAGTGTGAAAAGATGTTGCTTTAAAAGAATGAGCGGTGTTTTTAAAACAAATTCAGCTATTATTAAATCCTGTTACTGTCAAAACAAACAAACAACTCACAAATTTCCTTTAGAAATGGCCAGTTTTTCATGCATTCCATATTATGTCTAAATATACACATCACTTCAGCCATGGGTGAGTTAAATGAAGCTGACGTATACTTACCTTGGTGCTGAGCAGTTTACATAATTAATACTCTCTTGTAGGATCTGTTTTATGCTACAGCTATTTCAAAACGAATGTTGGTTTCTATCCCACCCCCATTTATTTCCGTGCTGTTAGGGAAGCACTTCCTCATGCCAGCACTATCTACTTGAGTCTTGTTTTGCTATTTTACTAGTTGTTTTTTTTTTTTTTTTTACTGGTACAAAATCTATTGTTTTAGTAGTTCTGCATTATTTTTTTAATTTTTTTTTCTAAATCACATGAGAGAACTGGCAACAGGCTCATTAGTGAGCTTGCAGCATTTATGTTGTGTTACCATTGTTTAAAATCAGGAGACAGGAGAGTCAGTAGTGGCATTTTGTAGATTTGGGAAGCTAATAGCAAGATCCTACCATTTCACAGAGCCTAGAAACTGTTGGCAATGTTCTAATTTTTGTCTAGAAGTCAACAGGCTCACAAAGCTGTTTAGGCAGCTGGATTATGGCAAAGTCAGTCAGATGTCCCGTAGAGATTAATTGCCAAGAAAGAGACTGTATCCATGTCTATATTATGTGGCACATTTACTCCTCAAAGGAGGTTAAGTTTTAGCGCATCCCTTTAGAAGACTTTCCTGTAAGATGTGTAATCCAGCCCTAGAATACCATTTGAGGGATTTAGTCTTCTATCTGTAGTTAAACCTTCATTATTAGATCACTATTTTTGAAATAGTTCATCAAGAGCCCCTAGGCTGAATCCAAGCTTTTATGTTCTCTGGGGTGAGATGTGGGAGAGACATGTATTCAGATTGGCAAAGGGGTCAGACTCGCCAGAGTAAACTAAAATATCTATGAAAAGACGGAAAGTTACTTTTTCACTTAGGTTAAAATCATGGGCAGAGCTTCAGCTTTGAGACCAGCTCCAAACTGATGGTGGATTTTATTTGGACAAGGCAAGCAGGGTTACAAATATATAATAAAATATTCATCCTCTTTAGTTTAGGAATACTTTTTCTACTTTTAGAAAAATGCTCAATTTAATGTACCTCTTCATTCAAACATTTCTTGTGTAATTCCTTTTCTCCTGTGTTGAGATTGTGGAGAATCCAGCAAGCCATTTACAGGTTTATTTCAAATGAGATAATCTGTTTCTAGCTGAAAGTTGTTGCGTTAACTGTTCTCTGTTTCACTGTGTGCTCCTTTAGATTGAGATAGAGTTAATTTTCTTCTTTTAGTTCATCAAAAATAGTGGTGAGAATTGTTGTGTCACTGAACATAGTTTTATGCCCTGTAGAAAGATTGAATAAGGAGTGTGGATGATGTTCTTGCTTACACTATCAGTTTATTGCACCACTAATGCAGGAAACTCAAATATCCAATATTTCAGTGTTTTCTCATCATACAGAATTTCTTATTGGAAAAATATTTGTAATATATTTGTATATTTATTTCTAAAAATAGTAATGGAGAAAAATAGAAATAAATGTCTAAAAATACCAGCTTTGCCAATCATAGATGTGCTCTAAAGTGGCAAAGCTGGTTTCTACTTCTTCTTAAAGGATTAATCTAATAAAAGCAATTGGAATAATCATTAATGCAGGATTACAAATTTATTTATGACTTAAGCCGCCTTCAGTGGTGACTGGTTTTTTTTTGGTTTGGTTTGGTTTGGTTTTTTACAATTATTTCTAGATGTGGTGTTACTAATTTCAGAGGGGAAAAGCTGATATATATGTTTGGAAAAAGTTTCAAATTTATTTAAACAATAATAAGAGAGGATATAAGGATTCATGTGTAGGATTTAGTAGTCAATAAAAAATTTCAATGAAAAAAGAGCTGTCAATTCATACATTTTGAGGTTATTACAGTTCCTCTCTGATCTGTTCAATCATTCATCTTGCTACAATTAGCTTAGAAGTCTTAAGTGAATTAACTTAAAATGATTGTCCTTTTGCTTATATCACTTTTAAATGAAATTCTACTGCAAATGTGCTGGAGTTTGCTGCATGTAAGTTGTTTTGCAAAAGAGTAAGAAGTAGTCATTATGCTATTCAAGGAAAAACGTTCAGCCTTTAATAAATACTAATACTTTTCCAGTTATGGTGATCTTAAACTGTTTTCTAAATCAGATGTCACACCTTGTAAATGGAAAGTCTGCTAGCTGATTCTTCAATAACAAAGCTATAATTTCAGAAAGCCTTAATTACAAGGATAAAATGAGTAAAACTTGTTCATATGACCTGAATACTTTTCCCACTGGTTAATCTTTGCTATTTATAAAGGGTGTTTTTAAAGCATAATTCAAAATAATGCATTACAGGAATTTCTCTGTGGGATATTCAAGAGTTACAAGCAGTCAAAATTTGATTTAGTCAGCAGTCCCTTCAGGAGCCAGCTTTTCTGGTTTTTTATTTTAGGGTTTTTTTTTTCTATTTACAGCAGTAATTTACAACAAGGATAAGTTATTCAATGGCTTTAAGAAAATATATATTTTTAAATCTTTATGCATTTTTTTAAGTTATTCTTTGATCTAGCTGCAGTCACCAGAGTCTTTGGTGGCGCACACTGCCATGCCTCTATCCTTGGACACTGTGTATACTGTGGACATGTGGAGATGCTCCCTTACAGGCAGTCACTTGTCAGGTCTTGTTATGAGCATTATGTCCAGCTGTAAGAAATTGGCCTTAAAGATTCTTCTTGTGAAACTTCCTTGGAAAAAGGCAATTTTTTTGTTCTGGATTTAAATGCAGTTCTGGCTGAGAGATCTTTGATAGTTGCACACGTCTTTCCTAAGCCCCTTCTCCAGTGACCTGTGCCTGAGACATTAACAGATTGCCAGTGTGTGTTGAGGGTTCTAAAGCACATGAGATAAAACACTTCGGCCTTGGAAGGAGGACAAAACCTGACAGCCATGAGTTGCCTACTGACATCTGCTTGTATCAGCAGCCCGACATCCAGCTTATGCTGTGCTCAGTGCAGCCAGAATCTTGTAAAAATAACTACTTCTGTTGCTCATTTACGTATGCACTCTCTTTTGTGTTCCAGGTAAATTAATTTAAACTCATCCGTGTTTCCAGTCAAGCTTCTTGTGCACTAAAAGTTAAATGCGTAATGCAAGTTAGTTGCATTTTAACTTAATCTATCTCCATTTTAAAAACTCCTTGCTTCTGCAAGGCTCAGAATGCTCTATCTGCATATCAAAACATTAAGAATGATTGACTGCTTTATTATGAGAAAGGCCTTATTTGCTTAAGTGATAAAGTTAGTGCTCTGTAATAATGCATACAACTTCTAGCCCTGGCACTGAGTGTTTGACTGCAGAAGTGAAATCCGCTTTGTTGCAAAGCAACACATTTCAGTGATGCAAAAATTCCATTTCTGTTAAATTGCTTTCCAATTTTCAGGATAATGATGTGTTTAATTTACCACAAAACATGGTAAATTGCCTGCTGTGTGTGTTTTGATTAGTCTTTTAGATTAATTTTATTTAATTTTAATCCCTTTTTAAAAAAATTTTAGTTAATTGTATCTATAGTGTTCTACTTAAGTTCAGTGTTAGTTTTCTAGTACTTAATTTTGATATTTTAATTCTGGCAAAAACTTTGAGTTCCTAGTTTCTGAAAGGAATTATAGTTTTACTATCTGTTGTAGTAACCACTGCACAGACAAGACTGAGGAACCATTAAAACTTCAAACAATATGTGGATAATGTGCTGAACACATTCTCCTATTTCTAATTTTTGTTGTAAGCCATCCAGTACCACACAGCTGGGATGATTTCCAATAGCATAACCTTTTTTTTAAATGTTTTTGAAGCATCTCAATGGCTTTGCGAGTTTCCTTCAGATGTTTTCTTTTGCACCTCCATCCCACTAACTGCCGTGACCATTCTCCCATATTCATGCTGGAGTCTGGCTGTGGTGTGGAGACCTGAACATGTTCTCTCTTCTCTTGGAAGGTAGGAGCAAAAAGTTGAAGGGACCAGCTCTGATTTCTACACTGACACATTTTTGGCGTCATCCTCTTTTTGTGGCTATCAGCCACAGATGAGCTCTAGTGTAGGGGGGACCTTCATGATGATCCCTGCCAGTCCTGCCTTCCTGAAGCAGGCAGAAGAGGAGGGACATAGAAAAGAGGCTGAGCTGCTGCCTGCCTGCCCCACAGTCTCCTGGTGCCACGTCACTGGCACCTCCCCAGATGTTCTCTGCAGAGAGGGACACTGCATCCCACAGCCAGCCTAGGCCAAGGTGGCCTCTCATAACCTTGTCCTGCAACTTGTTTTCCACCATGGGCCTCCAAGGAGCAGGTTCCCAAGGTCTGCTCCTTCTCTTCATCCCCAGACACATGTTTACTTAGCAGATGTAAGCAAAAAGCTTTAATTTTTGGAAGAACATCCGTGGGAAGCAATTTTATTCCTGAACTCTGCGTTGCTATTTTGACACTCTCCCAGGTTAATCTTCATTTCAACAATGACATGTGGACATTTGTGGGGCTCTCTGCTTAATGTATATGTACAGCTGTCACCTTGAAAATAAACTGTTCTGTTCATAAAAACAGACCACAGAGCACAGATATTGAAAATTCAAAATGATATTAATAATATATTAATTTTGTCTTCTAAGTTTTAAAGGTTTGATGTTCACTGAACAATCAATATGATCTCTCCCATTTATTTCCCCGAGTTAACTTCGCATTCTCTGGCTATTAATCATTTGATGGCTGCTTCATTTCCCTATCTGTCTTGAAAATGGTTTTTCAATGTGGATGTTTTAAGCCTTTGTGAGAGACTGTGTTTTGGAACATAAAAAACTATTAGTATAGCTCTAGAGAAATGCTCTAAGAGATGTCTGACAGAAATAATTACTACTTCTGCTGCAAAATAGTTCAAAATATTATGAAAGTTTGGTTGAAATTTTTCTGCAAGTTCAGTAAAAGTAAGGCATATGTTTGTGGCACTCAGAGCTGTTTGTAGGAGAATGCAGAGTCTTGTGTACTATGTACAACAATTTTATGTAGATTGTAAACAAGTCTGGTTTATCAAAAATAGGTTTGGGGCATCTCAAGTGTAAGATTAATGCAACAGAATTTACACAAATTTAACTACACTTATTTATGTGAAATGTTAAGCACAATGTGAAAAGCACATGCACAAGAAGGATAATGGTCCAGCATAATTAGAATAACTGACTTGAGTAAGATTTGCTATTGAAGCAAAACTAAGAAATTTGGGAACTCAGCCCAACCGTGGAAAGTACTTCTTTTACCACAAATATGACATCTACATTTTATGAAACCTACTTATTACCAGGGGCCAAATTCTGTGGTCCTTATGCAAGCAGAACTTTCACTGGAAGTTCACCGAGAATGGTAGAGTTTGGCCCCAAGCTATTTCTTTTCCATTCAAAATTACTTCATTTGTAATTTCCTCTTCTTATATTTCTCAGTAACTGCAGAAATGTGAGCTAGTCATTTAATTTCAAGTGAATACAAGCTTTGAGAACTCTGTGAAATTGCAACTTTATCTTTCAGCATAACAGAATAAAGGAATAAATTTGTGGACGTGATGTTTTACTTAGAGAGGAAAAAAGACATATTTGGATAACTGTGTAGACAGGAAACCAATGTAGATGCGTGAGTTTTTCCGTCTAAGAAAAATGAGAATGATTTTTGGTTTTGAACCGAAAAGCAGTGGCTTTGGATGTTACAAACAGCTGAATTAATATTGGACTTCTGGGATATTTCTCGAGCCACAGGCTAGCACTGAATGAGATCTGAGTTGCTTATATTACCCTAGCTAATTTTATTAGTATGCTCAACCTTGGCTGGTATTTTCATTTCTCTAAGGCTAAAACAAATGTATCTACACTGTGCTGTAGCCTGCCTTCTAGACACACCCAGTGGGGAGGTAATGGCCATCAAGTGTCTTACAAAGAGCCAATTTCTGCCATTCTGATTCACGCAAGTGCTCTTATTTTGACAAGTGTGATGCATCAGTAAGGAATATTTGGATAGATAACACATATGGAGTCAGTCCAAATTGATAGAGTACTGGGCTAATACAAAATCTTCCCTGTATTAGCGTACTCTTCCCATAGGAATACTCTTCTCATTCCTCCATGCTGATGGCAAGCCTTATGAGTACAGCCAGCATGGCACCAAGCTCCAGCTCCTTCTTACACCAAAGCATGTGCTTGAGCTCATCCCATCATGCCACCATTGGGTTATGTCTAATGGTGCCTTCTTGAGCAGCTTCTGCTGCAGTTGTTTTTGTGAAGAAACTGACAGATTGAATTTTCCAGCATTGGCTCTTTGCGTGAGCAAATGGATTTAAGACAATGAGTTTCAAATCTTCGCTGCAGCTTAGCTTTCTTTTCCAGGCTGAATTGCATTACTAATGCTCTTTGAATGGGACTTAGCCGAGGTTAATTTCTGAGTTATGCATAAATTGTTTAATCACCTGTGAAACTTAACAACTTTCTACTTTTCATTTCATTAGCTGTGAGATGGATGTGGATTAAATGTGTTTGGAAGGCCAGAGCTTGATGACACATGCAGTGAATGCCACTGAGGACTCCGTTTCATTTAATGCAGTAATAATAAACACTCCATGGGCAGTATTTCAGCAATCAGGAATGCTTTTGCAGCCTTTTTTATCTATAAGCGTTTGGCTAGATGACAATATTGAAAAGAAGAAGAAAAAAAAAGAGTGAAAAATGAGTCAAACTTAGTGCCTTAATGTATCCTTCCTGACTGAAAGTATATTAATTGGCAGAGTGAATTACCTCAGAAGGGAGCAGAGAAAGGGCTCCATTGTGTGCGGCCATGGCGGAAAACCTCTCCTCTGGCTCATGTCTTCCCTCTCAGCATCGTGATCTGACCTGTCCTGTTGGTGGGCTTCAAAGGGAGCCTGGCAAGATTTATAGCTCATCTCCTTTGGAAGCTCCTTCCTTTGGTCTGTTTGCATGTTACATCAAGTTACTTGGAAGTATTCTGTGATGAGAAACCTCCTTCCTCTGCAGAAGCTGCTCTCAACTCCTTCCTGAGAAGCTGTGATACTCCTTCAGCCTGCAAGGGTTAAAAGTAGGGAAAATGGGTCATTAGTTGCTTTTTTCTACAGAAGCTCAGTGTCTGGAGCCCTTGCCAGGACCATGTGAGATGCAAGAGCAGAGCCTGCCTCCTTCCCAGCCCCAAGAGGCCGAGGCCTAGCAGTGACCTCGTGCAGCAGCGACCCAACCGTCTGCTGTGATGGAGGGATTAGGATGGTCACAAGGGGCTGCCTGTATTTTATCAAGTGACAGCTCAGTCTAATAAACTTGCTTTTCAGCAAGGGCTTGAATCAGTCTCCGGGGTGCTGGCCCAAAGCATTTCATTAACGTTGCTTTTTCCCCGCTCCAGCAAATGGTGAATTATTGTATCTCTTTGAGACTGAGGGGGAAAGGGATGAAATCTTAGGTAAATCAGGCATGGTCACCATTTGTCTTTGTGCTGTACCTTGTGAGTTTTGTGCTTTTTTCTGTCTCCCTCTCAGTTTTGCTACGTATTCAAAGAAAAGCAGGATCCCATTTTTTCGGGGACCCTCAGTGAAGAATTTGGTTAGCAGAAGGTGTGCTGATTCTTGGCTCGATATAAATGCAATAAACTGGCAAAGCCATCAAGAACTTACAAAGATTTTCGGTGTCTTAAGATTTGACAAAAGAAAAGTTTAAAGAGAATCAGTACTGAGAGACTGCATGTGAATATGCATGCTATCTCTTACTTGTTTGCACACATCAGAGTTAAATATTAGAATGAGAAGAAAAATTGTAGGTTAAATAAGTTTGATCTGTTTTCCTGTAGGTGAGTATCACATCACAATGAGTACAGTGCTGCTATAGGTGGGTGCTTCTAGAGAGAAACCAAGCCTGCATAAGTCTGGAAACTGTGCAACCTTCTTACCCTTTGGAGAAGGTCTTCCTAGGTCAGGGTGTGACCGGCAGTGGAAGTGCTGTGTGAAAGGCTGGGGTTTGCCGCTGTTTCCACTCTATTTGTTCTGCGGATAAGAAAACTGTGGGCTGTAGTCTTCACGGCTGTCAGCATGCCACCTTTGAACAACTTCTCAAAGGCAACCACATATTCAAATTGATCCTAATTGTTACAGGAAGGCTTCTGAATGCTTCCAAGACCATCTTTTTCCACTGAGCTTGTATTACAAAAATTGTTGGAATTAGATGAAGCAAGTATAAAAAAACAACTTTTTTTTTTTACTTTCACAACTTGTACTTTATGTCAAGATGCCTTTGAAGCAAATCTTACCCTGTCCTATATGTCTCATTGTCTTTCTTGCTCTGTGTACTGTGACATGTTCAAGCATCAGTCTTTAAATTGGGGATGGCAGACCTCAGATTAACACTGTGGTATTTGTAACCTCTAGCGTTCTGTATCCTGCTTTCCCGCAGGATCTCCTGCCCTCACTGGCACTGGAACCATCGCTGTCACTGTGGATGATGTCAACGACAATGTCCCCGCATTCGCCTTTAATGTGTATTCTGCCACTGTTCCTGAGGATGCACTTACAGGGACAGATATTTTGCTAGTAAACTCCTCAGATGCTGATGCTTCTAGAAATGCTGTTATTAGGTAAGTCGTTTAGCACTGCTGAATGCAGTCCCACCTCATGCCTCACCTGAAGACTTTTTTTTAGCAATGTCCATAATCAACATGACATAAAGCTTTAGGTTACAAAAGGATATTAGTGCCTACATTCTTTCAGCAATTCTGAACTTTACTTTTCTTTTTAGAAATTTATTAAAGATGAGAAGAGTTTCAGTCTTGTTTTTAATTTTCTAATAAGTTAAAAGCAAACTGGAGTTTAATTTAAACCTCACCGTTGTTAATAGGCTAGATTTTTTCTTCTTAGTAGGCGTAGACAAAAAATAAAAAATAAACCCTTAAACTCTATATAATATAATAAATGGATTAAGCACATAAGGTTATACTCTCCACATACACATTTCCTGCATAAAGAAGCATGATATAGGCTGTGAACAGTCTGTGTTACTGACTAGCCTTAGTTTGTGTATCCTTTGGAAATGCTTTAAACCTTATATATAGCATAGCAATTAGAACTGAGGCGCTGTAATTAAGGATAATTTAATTTTCACTTAAAGTTGCCATGTTCCATGAGTAAATCTACAATCAATTAATGTGTTCGGTTTAGAGCCCAGTTTATGGAAAGAAAATTGCACAATGCCAGAAGTGAGATGTATCCTCTTTGGAAAAAAAATAATAAGTTAGAATTTGGCATTTTTGTTTTAAATACCAACTAGTTTGCATATCTCAATTGATGCAGCTCTATTTCTTAACTGTTTTCTGGGTTGAACACTGGCCACGACCAGTCCATGAACAAGAATAACGAAGATGCTAAGTGGCAGTGACAAGCTCGAGATTATCCACTGTGAACTGATTTATTGGTAATGGAATAAAAAGCAGATTCTTATAAGTCATTAATCACAATAACATGTAGGTTATCTCTTCAAAATTAACCTTTATTACTGGAAACACCTGTTTCTGTGTTTCCAAAACTGTAAGTCAGAATATAATAGTAGTTTATTTATTTACTATCTCAGTTCATTCTTCAAAGTGCGTAAGAGTATCACTGTTCTCATAAATGAAAAAAAAAAGAGAGAAAAGGAAATAAAGTAAAGCAGAACTGTGTTATAGCAAAACAAGTGTGTACGATATACTGTAATATTTTCTTTCCCACTAGCTAAAACCCAGAAATAAGAACTTTATGTTTTGTCATCTTTAAATATTTGAAAAGTCTCCCAGATTACCATTTATTAAACTGTGAAACAATAAAACTTTTAATTCAGTTCACTCACACTCAGAGCAACTTATTTGTGGAAAGCTTTCTTAGGAAAAAGACTGCCATGCAAAGCGTGAATTATTGAATATTCGCATCCCATAACCAAAAATTATCAGTGTGCTCTCAGATTTCTTTAATGTATTTGGATTGCTTTGATATTTCTGCTATTATTCTTTGTCATTCACTAATTATCTCAAGTAGATTTGTTGCTTTTTTTTTTCAGAAGTAGCTATTTTTAATTTGTTTTGAGGTTTTGTTTTGCACTTTTTAAACTCAGGCATATACTTTGTTTTTCTTTGGCAGAATTTGTCCAGATTTAGAATTTCAAATAATACAAATCTTAAAAGATGTCTGGTGTTACAAATCTTTTAAGTATTGGAGGGACCAGAATACCTAAATGCTTCTTGTCAGAGGTGCTGAGCACTCAAAATACCTTTTCAGTCTTGTTAGACCTCATTCCAAAACCAAATCCTTGATTTCTATAGATGGTATATAAAATTCTGTGTGAAGATATTCTTAAAAAGAAAAAAATAAAGACTTAATTCTGCAAAAGGTAGCTAATCTTCTGCAAAACTGTTACAATTCCATATATGCCAAATCTTTTTCTCTTATTTCTGGTGATAGCCTGTTACTGGGGGGCTAATGAGGTTCTTGTAATGCATGCTTTAGTGTTGTTGAAGTATTGTAGTATAGATAAGAATCAGCACAGAGTAGTCAAAAGACTGGATTTTGAGCACTTCAGTCGCATTTCTTTTATACTGGTTGTTACCATTACAAAGTTTGGGGTTTTTATCTTTTGACATGGTTTAGAATTTTTTTGTAAATATGGACGCTTACATTGTCCACTTGGTTTCCTTGTAGTTGTACTCACATATAACTCAGAATATCCTATGGCAAATGCAATTTGTCTTTATTTTTTTGTAAAGTGTCTTTCAAGGTGTCTTTCCCAAGCTGTGACGAGTCATTCTGTGTACATGGGGCTACATGATAGAGAGACTCTTCTGTGGCATCTCATAGTGTTAAAACACTGCAAATCACAGATGAAATGTGTCCATACTGCTGGTATTTACAGAGATTTAAGTGGTGTTTTAAGCTTTGCACATTCTTTCCACTCTAGATGCACATTTCTTTGGCTAGAGAACAATTACATATGGCCATCATATTGAATTATAATTAAGCAATTAAAGTGTGCTCCTGGCATTCTGTAGAGATTAATGACTGAACATGAGAGGTTGCCACAACTTATTAGACAGACTGGCTATCAATCCTCTAGGAATAGCTTCTGGCCTGTGTTGTTATTTCTGTCATATCCTGCTTAGATTTGGAGAAGATGAAGATGTGAATTTTACTCTTCTTCACAATAGTGGATTTCTCCTGAATCTTTTTGTAGAAGTGTGTGCTACAAAACAAAGTTGCTACTGTACTATAACAGGCTTCTCTGAAGAAGCAATGTTAATCACAGTTGTGTTTTGATTTTATAAGGACTGTAACACTTTTTCATTTTAGCCAGTTTTTGTTTCCTTTTTTTTTTCCTAGAAATGCTATAAATTGAATTAATAGAAATGTAATGTTAACCAATTACCTTTAAAAATACAGCCTAGTGTTCCAGGTGTCTTTGAGATTCATTTTGTACTAAAAGTAGGTATACAGACATTCAAGGAGCAAAGACAAATTCACTACACTACCAAGTCAGAGGTGCAGGTTCATTACAGTGAGGTGTAGTAGGCACACAATCAATTCCTACCACAATTTTACACACTCCACCAAACACACAAACGTGCACGTATGTACACACCAGTTGTCAAATTCTGCTCCTCGTTCACTGTTATTAGGATAGCTCTGTGGTTATGGATTTGTTGTAATTTACTATGAATTAAAATTGAAATCTAGAATAGCAAAACAGTATCAGGAAAATATGAATTATAAAATTCCATATTATTTTGGAATTTTTATTTATTTTTATTATTAAAATTATTAATTATTATTAAATTATTTATAAATTTATTTTTATCATCCTTTTATTTCTGAAAGTAGTATTATTTCTAATTATATTCTGCAGTTTCAGTTAAGAGCATGTCAGCCTTTTGGAGTAACACTTCATGCATTAGCCCACAGAAATCAGTAGAAAAGGCTGCCTATAGCAGGTCGCTTGCAGTTTTGAGAGAATGCCCAGCTGTATACAAAGGTTCAGTCTGCAACTCATTTGTCAGAAATCTATCTGTGTTAAGCAGCTACATTTGGAAATCCCCAGAAATGCCATTTATGAGAAGTCTTAAAATATGGAAGAGAAAGAAAGTGAAGACAGATGGATAGATGGAAGAAAATCCTAGTATCGATATCCATCAGCATGGTGGTCTGAAGAGTATAAAAAATGTTATTATCTGAAGTCAGCAGGCTGCCTTATGAAATACTAATTGAAATTTTCTTCCTCATTTTTTCTTTTAAACAGCTATAGGCTTACTGGTGGCAATTCTCAATTCACAATCAACCCATCAACAGGACAGATCATCACCAGCGCTCTACTTGATCGAGAGACAAGAGAGAACTACACGTTGGTTGTTGTGGCAAGTGACGGGGGCTACCCTAGGGCTCTTTCCAGTTCTACCAGTGTGCTTGTTGCTGTTGCTGATGTGAATGACAACCCTCCCAAATTTCAACACCATCCCTATGTCACTCATGTTCCATCGCCTACTACTTCAGGTAACCTTACCAGTGGCGACACTTACGATAGCTTAGGATACTTCAGATAGCATTAACATCATACTAAATGCAAAGCCATGTCACAAAAAATGTTCCTGATATATTCCTCTACAGCTGTTTGCCAAATTTTTGTCTTTGTGTTGCATAGAAGTAAGTAATGGCAAAGGCCTGATATATGACCTACATATTAGTAATTTTTTTCAGTTTATTTCTTTTACCTAAATCCAATTTATACTCCTGCAGCTCTATAAAGAAGACAGCATGAATGAGCACCGAGCTTTAAATCTGAAAGAAAGACAAACAGATGGTCAAATTAAATTATTTTGTTGGGAAGGCAATGGCCTCTTTTTTCCTCTTTGAGTATCTTTCTGTATATAGATATTCTTTTGCTGTCTTGAGCAATTCTTAAAGAGCGTTGTGTTGACACCTTCTGAAAAGACTTCTATATTTTCTATATAAGATGTTAACTATGTTGCCTTTCTTTGAGCCAAGTTGTGAAGTAAAGTAAAACTAAGCTGCAGCCTTCCATTTGTTGAAACTGCACATAAGTTGAAGTTATTTCACTCGCAGAAATTAATTTCTGATTCAGTTTATGTTTAAACAAACCTGATAAATAAAGAAACTAGAAATGGGTAAGTCATAAATACTAGCATTTCCTATTGCAGAATTGGCATTGCAGGGAGAAAGAAAGAAAACATATATTTGCATGGCAATAGGGAGAATATATCAAAGGATTCTACTTTTGAGACTTTTCCAAGATTTAAAAGAGATTAATATTGGGACCTCTACTATCTTGAAATAGTAAAAGGTTTTTAAAGAGGATCCCTGTGTTACCACACATTCACCAAACTGCAGTCATAGTAGTTGGCTGGGGAAGTCAACATTCTCCATTCTCATATGCATTTGCATACATGGATATGTGATTCCAACAGAGAGGATTCCAAGGCAACTGTTTTACGAAACAGATTTTCTTTCAAAAGAAAAAAAAAAGTTTTATTTCTTTGTCTTGGAGTTGTCTTTCTAAATTTTAAACAATTGCAAATACTTCTCCTTTTTATGGAAGAATGAATTTGTTTATATTTCTTTCCTGTTTCCAGAACAGCATAATGAAAGTGTATTATTATTGCATT
This sequence comes from Numida meleagris, assembly GCF_002078875.1. Lineage (NCBI taxonomy): Eukaryota > Metazoa > Chordata > Aves > Galliformes > Numididae > Numida > Numida meleagris. Next base: position 57,940,419 of record NC_034412.1, on the reverse strand, counting down.
GGTGAATCTTTGTGTATTCTGACTGGGGTATAGCGCCTTTGTGTGGTTCTTTTCTTGATTGTTTCTTTAAATGTGATTATGATGAGCATACGTGCTATTAATTGAAGTGTTCTGGGAATACTGTTTTTGGAGTTTGTATGACCCTTTATAACTAGAAATGCATAGAAAGCCTAAGCCATGTTTACTCTTTTTAACTTAGCAAAAAGCTTGAGATACATGCACTTTTTATTTACAAATTCCTCAGCTGATAGATTGTTTTCATTTAAAAGGAAATGTTCATATCTTTTCAAATTATTTTGAAAGGCTATTGACAATTACTACCAGTCATGGCAACTATTAAAACAAAACAAATCAAAAAAAAACAAACCCTCAAAAATTTTTCAAGACTTTTGCTTTTATTCCAACCACAGAATTTGTATTGTGCAGTATGAAAGAAAATAAAGCTTAATTTCTCGTAGATTTAGTCAAGACTACAAATGGGAACAAGTAATAATAGTAAGTAATAGTAATCTTTTATTACCTGAAGCAAAAATTAATATTTTATGTCTCATTTCTCACAAGGAATTTGAATATTGTACTTGCCTAAATATTCCTCCTCTGGAGTACATGTCATTGCACTTATTGCACATGACAGATAGTGACATGAAATATAGTTTTAGAGGGACACTGCCAAAGTCATTCCTGCCTGCAACTGATTTTGCCTTAAGAGGCAGAAAACGTGACTTTTGTACAGAAGTGGCATTTTCTAAGTTTAAATAGCAGTAAAACATCAACACAGTATTCTGCAAATTGATTGAACAGTGTCAAAATTGAAAGATCTGCCACATGTTAGATCTGTAAACTTCAGTGCAAAAGGACACCCTGGATTCTCCATGCAAACAGAGATCCTAATGCCCATGTGGTGGAACTTACTGGGAAAAGTAAATTTGAAAGACCCAAAACATAATTTATCAATGTTATTGTTCTAGTGTGCGATAGGTTATTATTTCTATGTGATTTTACCCGTATCTCCCATGACCAACATGCTTTTAAAAATGTGGTCCAATTAGTTACTTTCTTCTAAATAATCTTACAGGTTACTGGGGACAGCATCTAGGAAATAGGAGGAAAAACTTTAAAGGGAGAGAGTCATGAGGGTAAATGTCCACTCGTGCTGCCTGTTCACATACAACTTTGATAGTTGTAGAATTACAGTGTTAGGGTTTTGTTGTGCTATTTTGTATTGTTTTATTTTGGGGTGTTTCTTTTTATTTGTTGTTTTTTTGTTCGTTTGTTATTAATGTGGATAAACTATGAGCAACTCCAAAAAAATAATGTATTAGTTACTTTCAATTTCCCTTGATTTATGGCTTTCATAATGTGAATGTTCTAGAAATGGAACGCTGGACTTTCAAAGAATTGCAGGTTCAGGTGCCAGTGTACATAGCCACTGACATCTGTACAGTGCATTTCCCTGAATGCAATGACCTGGTTTTCAGACCCATGCTTTTTGACCACATGCATGTTTCATGGGCTCACAAGCTTACCTTCTTGAACAGCACATCTTGTGTAAAAGAAGTTCATTTTCAGAGCAGTATGACAAAGAGCATGCTCCTCAAGGAAGAATACCAGAGGGGATACCCTTACACATATTTCTGAGTGAAAAAACTGGCGTGGTGTTTTCTACAATCAGTGCATTCATTCATGAACTGCTTGGTCTTTGTTCTCCATTTCAGGTTCGTTTGTGTTTGCAGTGACTGTCACTGACGCAGATGCCGGCTCCAACGCAGAGCTCCATTATTCCCTCGTGGGGAAAAACTCAGAGAAATTCCACATTGATCCAGCAAGGGGGGCAATCCTGGCTGCCAATGAGCTGGCAGGAGAGTCTGAAGTCACCATTTCTGTCCACGTGAAGGATGGCGGCCGGTACCCTAAGACAGACTCTACAACTGTCACCGTGAGGTTTGTGAACAGAGCAGAATTTCCTCGAGTTGAAGCCGAACAGGATACTTTCACTTTTCCTGAAAACCAAGCGGTCGGGACACTTGTCACCACCATTTCTGGGTCTTCAGCCAGAGGAGGCTCCTTGTCCTACTATATTGCCAGTGGGAACCTGGGCAACACCTTCGTAGTGGATCAGGTAACAGGACAGCTTTCTGTCGGACAGGCTTTGGATTTTGAAGCTATACAGAAATACGTGGTTTGGATTGAGGCCAGAGATACAGGCTTTCCTCCCTTTTCCTCATATAAGAAATTGGAAGTAACGGTGGTAGATGTCAATGATAATGCACCGGAGTTTGAGCAAGATCCCTTCATTGCTGAAATAGTGGAGAATCTGTCCCCACGGAAGTTACTGACGGTGGCTGCTGTTGACAGGGACAGTGGTCTAAATGGACAGTTGATTTATGAAATAATTGAGGGTAATACAGAAAATAGTTTTGTGATCAATAGAGCCACTGGTGAGATCAGAAGTGTCAGGCCTTTGGACAGGGAGAAACTGTCTCGTTACACACTAACCATAAAAGCTTCAGATAGAGGCACCCCACTCCAGAGCACAACCGTCAAAGTTATCATTAATGTTTTAGATGAAAATGACAACGCCCCAAGATTTTCCCAGATATTTAGTGCTTCTGTGCCTGAAAATGCACCTCTGGGTTTTACAGTAACCCGAGTCACAACTTCAGATGAAGACATCGGCGTGAATGCAATCAGCAGGTACTCCATAAGGGATACAAGTCTCCCGTTTATCATAAACCCAAGCACTGGGGATATCACAGTCAGCAGACTGCTAAACAGGGAAGATACGGATCGCTACAGGATCAGAGTCTCTGCACATGACTCTGGCTGGACAGTGAGCACAGACGTCACCATATTTGTCACTGATGTCAATGACAACGCTCCACGATTTACAAAGCCATCCTATTATTTGGAGTGCCCTGAGCTCCCTGGGATTGGGTTGAAAGTCACCCAAGTTTCAGCCACTGATCCCGATGAAGGATCTAACGGTCAAGTCTTCTACTTCATAAAATCTCAATCTGAGTTCTTCCGTATCAATGCAACCACAGGGGAAATTTTCAACAAACAGTATTTAAGGTACCAAAACTCAAGCGGTTCAAGCAACGTCAACATAAACAGGCACAGCTTCATTGTTACTTCTTCAGACCGTGGCAGTCCTCCATTGCTGAGTGAGACAACTGTCACAATTAACATAGTCGACAGCAACGACAATGCACCGCTCTTCCTTGCTCCTAAATATTTTACGCCTGTTACTAAGAATGTGAGAGCTGGCACAAACTTAATTAAAGTTACTGCAGTGGACGACAAAGACTTTGGTTTGAATTCTGAAGTGGAATACTTTATTTCTGATGAAAGCAAAACTAATAAATTCCGACTGGACAGGAGTACAGGCTGGATTTCTGTGTCATCTTCACTAATGGCTGATTTGAACAAAAATTTTCTGTTTAAAGTAAAAGCAAAGGATAAAGGTAATCCTCCACTGTCATCCGAGGTAGCTGTTGAAATAGTTGTAACAGAGGAAAACTACCATACACCTGAGTTTTCTCAAAGCCATATGAGCATTACTATCCCAGAGAGTCACTCTGTTGGAGCAGTGATCAGGACGGTTTCAGCCCGAGACAGAGATGCCGCTATGAATGGATTAATCAGATATAATATTTCCTCTGGAAATGAGGCTGGCAACTTTGCTATCAACACAACTACTGGTACCCTGACACTAGCAAAACCACTTGACTTTGAATTATGCCAAAAGCATGAGCTAATTGTTACTGCCACAGATGGAGGATGGGTGTCCAGAACAGGCTTCTGCAGTGTCACCATTAATGTCATTGACGTGAATGATAATTCTCCAGCATTCAGCCCTGAGGACTACTTTCCCAATGTATTAGAAAATGCCCCAAGTGGGACAACAGTTATTCGTTTAAATGCCAGTGATGCTGACTCTGGACCTAATGCTGTGATTGCATATGCTATTCAGTCCTCAGATAGTGACCTCTTTGTCATTGACCCCAATACAGGAACAATCACTACCCAAGGATTTTTGGATTATGAAACAAAGCAAAGTTACCATCTAACAATAAAGGCTTTTAATGTTCCAGATGAAGAGAGGTGCAGCTTTGCCAGTGTCAACATCCAGTTAGAAGGGACTAATGAATATGTGCCCCGTTTTGTGTCCAAGCTTTATTATTTTGAAGTGTCTGAGGCAGCCTCCAAAGGTACCATTGTGGGTGAAGTTTTTGCAAGCGATCGTGATATGGGAACTGATGGAGAAGTTCACTACCTTATCTTTGGCAATAGCAGAAAGAAGGGCTTCCAGATAGATGAAAAAAGTGGCCAAATCTATGTTTCAGGACCTCTTGACAGAGAAAAAGAAGAACGAATCTCTTTGAAAGTTCTTGCAAAAAATTTTGGAAGCATTCGAGGTGCAGATATAGATGAAGTAACTGTTAATATCACTGTACTGGATGCCAACGATCCTCCTGTATTCACTTTAGGAACCTACAGCATACAAATCAGTGAGGGCGTTCCTCCAGGCACCCATGTCACATTTGTGAGTGCCTTTGATTCAGATTCTGTCCCTAGCTGGAGCAGGTTTTCCTATTTCATTGGGTCTGGCAATGACAACAGTGCCTTTTCCATCAACCCACAGACAGGACAGGTCACTGTCACTGCAGAACTGGATCGAGAAACTCTGCCTGTGTACAATTTGTCTGTGCTGGCCATTGATTCAGGAACACCATCTGCAACAGGCAGTGCCTCTTTATTGGTAACTTTGGAGGACATCAATGACAACGGCCCTACCTTGTCCACCCGCCAGGGAGAAGTCATGGAGAATAATCGTGCGGGAACTCTTGTGATGACACTTCAGTCATCAGATCCCGATCTCCCTCCAAACCAAGGTCCCTTTACATACTACTTACTCAGCACTGGCCCTGCAACCAGTTACTTCAGCCTTAGCACTGCCGGTGTCCTGACCACAACAAGGGAGATCGACAGGGAGCAAATCAGTGATTTCTACCTGTCAGTGATTACAAGAGACTCTGGCATTCCTCAGATGTCTTCCACAGGAACTGTGCAGATAAAGGTAATAGACCAAAATGACAACCCATCTCAGCCCAGAACGGTGGAAATCTATGTTCACTATTACGGCAACCTCTTCCCAGGAGGAATTTTGGGCAATGTGAAGCCACAGGACCCAGATGTGTTAGACAGCTTCCAGTGCTCCCTCACCTCAGGAGTCACCAGCCTCTTCAGTATTCCTGGGGGCACCTGCGAGCTGCACTCACAGGCCAGGTCCACGGATGGGGTGTTTGACCTGGCTGTGCTCAGCAGTGACGGCCTGCATGGGGCCGTCACGAGCAGCGTCCGCATTTTCTTTGCGGGTTTTGGCAATGCCACCATTGACAATAGCATCCTTCTCCGCTTGAGTGTCCACACTGTGCGGGATTTTCTTACGAACCACTACCTCCATTTCCTGCGCATTGCCAGCTCGCAGCTGACAGGGCTGGGCACTGCCGTGCAGCTCTATGGGCTGTATGAGGAGAGCAACCAGACCTTCCTGATGGCGGCTGTCAAGCGCAGCAGCAACCAGTACGTGAACCCCAGTGGTGTGGCCACCTTCTTTGAGAGCATCAAAGACATCCTCTTCCGGCAGAGCGGTGTGCGGATTGAGTCTGTGGATCACAACTCATGCCTGCAGAGCCCGTGCCAGAATGGAGGGAGCTGCATGAGGAGGCTGGCTGTAGGCCCGGCCTTGAAGAGCCACGAGAGCATCCCTGTCATCATCATGGCCAACGAGCCCCTCCGGCCCTTCATGTGCAGGTGCATGCCAGGGTATGAAGGCAGCTTGTGTGAGATCGACATTGACGAATGCCTCCCTTCGCCGTGCCACAACGATGGTACCTGCCTCAACTTGGTGGGGGGCTTCTCATGCAGTTGCCCAGATGGCTTTACTGGCATGGCCTGCGAGAGGGACGTCAACGAGTGCCTTTCCAACCCGTGCAAAAATGGGGCCGCCTGCCAGAACTTCCCGGGAACCTTCAACTGTATTTGCAAAACTGGGTATACAGGTACACTTTTACTTCTTTTCATCTCAGTCAAGAGAATGGGAAAGAGGGCAGAAATGTACCTTTTAAGTAAAAAATACATTCCAGCCTCAATTATCTGAATACGAGCATTCCCAGCAGGTGAAGGAGTCATGAAAAAGACCACTTTTGTAGTTATGAAAACTGAGAAGACCAGGTGCCCACAGTGTTATTTTATTTTAGCTGTCCTCTAGCAAATCTCTCTTACTTGATTTGCATTAGAACAGAAGGATTTTACCAGAGCTATTTTAATTTATTAAATATGTAGAAATCATTTCCAGTGTTTAAGTATGACCTTTTCTGTTCTTGTTATTGTTGTGCATATTGTGGTAGCATTTTGATTCTGTTAGGCGTGTGCCAAGCAAGAAAATTAGCCTCTGCCCCAAATTGCTTATGGTCATACGATATTGAAAACAGATGAAGGATACGGGAAAAAAAACAAAACTCAGGCAAAATGATCAAGCATGTATATGTTGTCCCTTTGCCATTTATTCTTTTCATTAACAGAAATGGCAACAGCATTCCTACCTCTTCTGAATATTTTTTTTTCCAATATTTGTTTCACATTATCCCTAGAAAAGCAGACTGATGCTTTCATTATGACAAGACTCTAATCTGTGTTGTTATGTGGGAAGGACATGTATTTTATTTGTAATCATCAAAGGGCATATTTATTAATTAAATTAAATGAAATTCCTGGCTCAGTCCTCCTGTAAAGAGTCTGGATGCTTTCAGTTGTTCTAAGAGAAAAATCACCAGATCTAGATGGCAACTTCTCTTAAGCTGCTACAGCTACTGTAGCATATAGGGTTAGGGGTTGGATGAAAATACAGAGATGTCCTCAAAAGGAGAAGAAAACAACTTGGTTGTCATTACTAATTATGCCATCAAAACTTTGGCCCACTGAATTTGTCTGCTTGGAATTATTCTAGCATGACTGTCTTCCAACCTTAATCTTCTTTTATTGCTCAGGCTGAGGTTTGGGAAAACAGCTGTACTTGAAATCACCTGTAAATTTTAAGTTCACGTACATACTTGTTTTGTTCTGATCTGGCATAATCTGAGTGTGATTGGATCTTCCTCCATCTGTGGTTCCTGTGTGCATTGAAAAGTTGCGTATTTGCTGTGATGTACTCTACATGAGGAGCAGTAATGCTTTATTAAATTTGAGGAGCATTCAAGAAAAAATCATTTTTTGAAAATACTAAAAAACTCAAAAACACTTACCAAAGTATGTCTATAATATACATCTTATGTAGGAAAAATGTCTCTTTAGAAGCTTAATGTGTTAGAAGCTGATACAATCTCATACATTCTGATGGGTTTCCCCTCACCATATTTCAGGTGTCTGTCATGCGGGTGGCTATGGCTGTGGGAGAGGGTTGGAGCACAAGTCAGTGGAGATCTACTCTCTTCTGACAGTAGAGCTTTGTCATGGTATTATCTAAGGGTCTGCGTCCGTGACAAGGGGGACAGACCCGAAAGAAAAAAAAACGAGAAAAGAGGAAGGAAAAAAAATTGCCGGCGAGTAGGGGCCGGCCCCCCCCGAGGGGTCCGGCGGCTAAAGCGGCAGAGAAGCCGCGGAGCCGCAACCTGGGAAAACCAAAGGGAAGAGGAGGACCCGTAGACGGATCTAACACAAAAACAGCGGCACCGATCTGAGGAAGAACAACTAATTTTACTAAATATATCAAAATGAGGCTAGTAGAATTATGATAGAGGGTTTACAGGCTGAAAATCTTACACAGTAAACTGCAGGAGGACCACGTGCTTTCTCCGCCGGGCTGGAAAAAACAGACCCCCGTCTCCCACGCGGCTTCACCACCCCCTCTAACGCAAAGACCCCTGGGGAGTGCATCTCCTCCCCTACCCCTCAGAGGGCCACACCAAAAAAGGTAGTTTGCAGTAACCAGGGGATTAACTCTTTAACTTCCCGTACCTTACATGATGTAATGATGTGGAATACCGACAACAAAAAATCACAAAACCATAACAAGCTTCAAGAGAGGCCCAGGTCACACTCCAAAAGATTTGATCAAAGAATGACCTCCTAATCTTTATAATTTCTGGATGACAGTTTCTCAAAACAGAAAGAAATAGGAACTTTGCTATTGCATGTTGGTACAAGGTTACATCTAGTGTGGCTTACTACTGCAGTGAAGCACCACAGTTACAAAATGTGCGTATCCCCACAGGGCTTCCGTCTTCTTGTGCATAACCTTTGGATAAAATGCTAGTTTTTGCATTCTGTCTTTCTCTCATGTATTCACTGTGTGTTTTAAAAAAACATTAGGACATCACATTCAGATATTCCTATCGTGCTTCAAGCACCCTAAGTACAAAACAGCAAAAGAAATTAAAACATTTTTGTCTAGCTGAATATTACAGGTCTGAACAATTTTAACCATTGCTTATGGCCACTATTTAGAAATGTAACAGAGACTCAGTAGAGAAGTTAAAGCTTCCGTTACCTCTTCTAAGGAATATTTCTGTATCTCAAATGCCTTAGGGCAGCCCGGGTAGGCGCAGCTGTGCTCATGATGATGTGACAATTGGAGCTTGGCGCCACTGTCCCCAAAACTTGTTTGGAAATAGTGGAGTACTCAGGATATTATTTTAAGCCAGATTAGTACTGGAGATGTTGCATACTTTTTTGCAAAGGAGAAAATTAATTGATTTTGAATAAAGGCATGGCTACTTTGTTTAAGACACAGCTACAGCAGCTGATACACATTTGGACAAGATCTCTTGATGTAAAGGATGCTGATGTGATCTTCTGTGGGAACCTCACAAATGTACTACCGAGCCTCAGGACAGGAACAATTATTGTGAATTGACAAGCAGTTCTAATTAAGTTTAAAATACAGGAGTTTATTTTATGTTATATTATTACATCAGATTGGTTTGCCAGCAACATGGCAAAATAGTTCCAGGGAACATATCCCCTGTAACTCTTTTGGTTATTAGCACCAGAGGTTAAATGGACATATGTTTGATGTTGCCACTAAGCAAAACACTTCATTAACTCTAGCAGCATACTGTAGTATTTGCCTTTAGCCTATAATTTGAAGCATTAAAGAAATGTCCAGGTCATTTTTTTTTTAGTATTAAAGTTTAATGTTCAAGCCTTATGTCAGCTAAAAATAAAGCTCTACACATGATAAACTCTTGGAAAAAAACAAACAAACAAAAAAAATAATGTTTTAACTAAGAAAGTATGATGACAGACTGTTACAGTTTGAAGTGTTGGATTTCTTTCATGCCATGAATTAAATCTGGCATCTGATATGAGCTTCCTCTAAACTACTTGTCAACACAAATAATTTTAAAATAGAATACCACTGAGGCAGACGTTTATGTTTGGGAGTCAGATCTTTTTAAAATCAGTTGGCTGTTGTAGATTCAAGAAGTATTTAAGTGTCTTGAGATTAATTGGTCAGGACAGGAAACAAACGGCACTGAAGTATGTAATTAAAAACCAACATATCTTTGGAGCTGAATATCAGTGGAGTTTATTAGATCACAATTAATAATCGGTATATTTTTAGTTTTTATGTCTGCAGAAGCATATTTGAAATGCAGCAAATTTAATATACAATAGGTTCTGCAGATATCAGAATACAGATTGTTCTGAGATTGCTTGTTGTAGAGACTGTTGCGTCATTATTATACTACCAACAGAAAGATTGTACAGCTGTTTGAGATTTTAATCCTGATTCATACATGATTAAAGATAGTAGTAGTGAATGTATAAATAAAGCTTGAAACTGTTTCTTTATGAATACAATCCCTGAGTGCCTCAACAAAAAAGAGACAGCCAAAATAGCAGATTTTTAATTCAGTGTATCGTATACGTAGCCTTGTTGCTTCTCTTGGAATGAAAGTATAGTTGGTAAAAAACAAAAATAAAATAGTAACACAGCGCTGCATACAAGTAGAAAGCTGTATTTTCGTAGATAGATGTTGTTCGCTGTAAATTCAAGTACTTGAACTGTAGACCGTTACAATGGCTTACCTGAAAACTCAGAGTCTTTCTTTTATTTGATTTATTATGTTTTGTCAGCTGCATTTCACTTCATCACACTGCAAAGGTAATTTGGTTCATTTCACTGAATAGGATTATGAAGAGTGATTACCTAAGAGCAATATCATTAGTGTTTAAACAATCTGTTATAATTACGTCTCTTAATGATGATCAGGTTTTGCTTTTAAAATAATAATATTCTAGAAGGAATATATTTTGTGATTTACAGTAGTTGTCAGCAGTTGTCTTCCTTTGAACCTTTCATTTTCAGTTTTCCAGGACTCCTTAAGATGAAGGAATGTAGGTTTGTGAAATTGTTTCAAATGCAAGATTAAAATAATAGAAGAACCCTTTTAAAAGATGGTCATAAGGAACCACAAAAACTAAAACTCTCAAATCAGCTGAAATCTAACCCAAGAGCATTCACTTCATATCTGTTCCTGTTACATTCTTCAATTAAAAGAAAATTATTCTCAGGAAGTTTGATTTTTGTATAAGCCCATGCATGTGATATCATCAGCTTGAGGTGATGAATGATAAATGCTGAATGCTGTCTGTTATCAATTATCCAGTGTTATACAAAAACTCACATTCTTCAAGAAATGTCTTTGTGACACAAAGATGGATACCCTGAATTTTTCAGTATTTCAGTTGAGACAAAATCTACGAACTCAGCTAACTGCATCATTTACCTAAGCTGGAGTGCTACTGGAGGCAGGCTGGGTTTGGAGTCTCTTTGGTTCATGAAACATTGACTGAGATGTTTCCTTCCCCTCACTGGATTTGATACCCTGAAATACATAGGTTTCTCCAAAAGTAATGCCTCCTATTTATTTCCATGGAAACTATAACAGATACAAAGAGCACGGTAACTCTGATTGAGCAAATTCTCAGTTACAAAACAGTTTTCCAACCCAAACAGTGACCACCATTAGCTGTGCATTTTTGCTAATGGTGAACAAGAGCTTTCATGCTGTAGTTGTACAAATCTGCACCAGCAGAGGTAACCTACTGTCACCACTGCTGAAATGCACCACCCACCGCCTCACTATGCTCACGTGCACTGGTTGGTTTCACTTCGCAGAGATAACAGAGTGAAAAATAGGAATATAGAAGAAATATAGTTTGGATTAAAAGGGAAGCACAAGAGTGTACAATTTGGACACTGGTGGACCATCCAAAACTCAGGATGGTCAGGGGTCTGGAGCACCTCTCCTATGAAGAGAGTCTGAGAGAGTTGTGGTTGTTCATCCTGAAGAAGAGAAGGCTTTGGGGGAGACTATATAGCATCCTTCCAGTACCTGAACAGGGCATACAGGACAGCAGGAGAGGAACTTTTCATCAGGGAGTACAGTGATGAGACAAGGGGTAATGGCTTTAATCTAAAAGAGGGGAGATTTAGATTAAATGTCAGGAAGAAATTCTTCACAGTGAGGGTTGTGAGGCCCTGGCACAGGTTCCACAGATGGAGCATCTCCATCTGTGCATCTCCAAGGTGCTCAAATCCAGGTTGGATGGGGCCCTGGGCAGCCTGATCTAGTGGGTGGTGTTCCTGCCCATGGCTGAGGCTTAGAACTGGGTGATCTTTAAGGTCCCTTCCAGCCCAAAGCAGTTTATGATTCTATGAGCTTGCTTTATCAATGTCTTATGTTTTAAATGCTTGTATGGAACAGCCATAGTGACAAACTGGAATAGCATTCCTAAGTTATGTTTTTGTTCTGCTGATATCTGGCTTTTGCTTCCTAGGATAAGCATGTTTTCCCAGGCCTTTAGCACTTCGGAGAATCACAGAGAATAGCCAAAGTTTCTTTTTCATTTTAAATAAATATTACTTTTATTAGCTCTGATGAATTGTTTAATCAGAGTATTTGTCTTCCCCTGTGTCAAAACAGTTGGAATAAATGCAAACACACTTTTATTAGTTTTTTGCATTATTCAAACAGTTGTTAAATATGAAAAAGATGTTGTTGTTCACTAGTTAAAATATGTGCAGCTAAAATAAACATCTATTTTCTGTTCCTGACTCAGCAAATATGCCAGCTTTAAAGAGAGCTGACAAAAGGAAGGGCACTTAAGACATATTTCAAAAGACTGAGTAAACTCTGTTAACTGCATTAGATTTTTTTTTTAAACTAAGAAATGTCATTGAACTAATTTAAGTGTCTTTACCTCGTTCTTGCTATGTGTTCTCCTTGATAAGTCAAAGATGGATGCTGTGTCATAATTCTTCAATAAATAAAACAGCAAAATCTAACATAAAAAATTAGTTCATCCTTCAGTCATGCCCATTAGACAATAAAAAAATAAATACCCCCAGAGTGTAATTAGATACAGACACTGGAAATGTTTCCTGGATTTGTGGTGAATCTGTGAGTTGCATGTTAACAATAGGACTCCTCTAATGCTCCATTTCCATCCTGCTTGCAGTCATACAGGGAGGGCTCCTGCTCGCATGGGAGAACAGCCTCAATCTTCTTTAGCTTAAACAGAAAAGTTCTGTGAAAGAACGTGTTCTAATTAGGGGACCAAAGCTGTGAAACAATGACAACACTAGCAGAGTTAATAGTAGCACAATCCTATTTATCTACAATTTTAGAAGCTAGCAGTCTCCCGAAGCATGAGAACTTTATATTGTCCATTTCTGTCATGTGCCAAGTAAGAATTACAAGATATAAGTATCACAAAAGTATGGACATCCTCTATGCAAGTTCATATTGTTATTTTAACTTAAACATACTTTATATTTGTATAGTGCAACGAATAGAATGATTCATTATTAGTGTGATAAGAAGCATATGCAAATCTTACCCTTTGCTAAGTATCTGCAGTTATCCTTGCCTAGATGAAGTTCGAGGAAAGATCAGGAAGAAATATGGCTGATTTTTCAAATTATTTACAGAGAAATGTGAGCGGGAAGTGCAACAGTACTTTGTTTTTGCTAAATAGGTAGTGAAGGCTAGCACTGCTGGCAGAAACCAAGGCAGGTACCAAGAGTGGCATTTAGTTGGAGTATTGCCAAACTGGTAAAAGCTAAGCAATGAAAAAACAAGAAGTGAAGACAAACACTTTTGTACTTAATGTTTCCAGACAAAGAAAATTTTACCTTTGTACAAAGAATCCCCTTGCCAGTATTCAGCATCTGTTAAAATCGTCACTTCTTCTCTTGGTTCTCTTCCTTGCTGAAATGAATTATGTGATTTCAGTTTATTCTCTGGTGAATAATATCTACCACATGTGACAATGCCTGCTTGGAAAAGGTCTGCACCCAGGGTAACATATTTTAGCTTTGGAGGACTCTGGTCCCTCTGAGTCAGGAAGGAGGTTGTAATTGATGAGGAAAAATAAGAAAAATCACATAATGTACAATAGCAGCCTGTGTTCACCCTGCTGTGTTCATACAGGTTCCAGCAAGGGCTGTCGCAATCCTTGATCCCTTTCTTGATCCCCTTCACAATGAGTGCATTACATTCAATAGGAAAAAAACCCTTTTTGTTTTAATTCAGCTTCTCATTTCATTTCATGATCTCTCTGGTTATAGGCACCAGTTAATAAAAAGAAATGTACTACCTATATGAGAAAGTTACAACAGAACACTTGAAAATTTCTCTCTGTTGGTCAGGCCCATGACGGGGTTGGGAGCAACACTGATGTTTTCTCTCAAAGCCCCACACGTCCCTCCTTTTGTTGTTTAAATATATCCTGACTTGGCTATTGATCTGGTTACTCTGACCTGGAAATTGCTCTTGTTTCATAATGGCAGGGAAAACGTGTGACTCCACTGTCAATTACTGTGAATGCAACCCCTGTTTTAACGGTGGGTCCTGCCAGAGCGGGTTGGAGGGGTACTACTGCCATTGCCCCTTTGGTGAGTATGCTACTCCTCTTCCTTATCTTCCCTTTCCCTATTAATAATTCTCAAATGAGCTATTTATGTTTACGTTTTGAAACTGATGAGTATGTACATGGATCCCTGTCCTCATTACAAGAACTTGACTCAATCAGAACAGCTTTATTAGTCCGCACAAGTGCTTGGCCTTTCAGTTTATTGCATGCTAATGAAATTTTGAGTTCCAAAACCAGGATACAATTCTGAGAATTAGAGAAGCATGTAGGACTGCCAAAATAGTTTAATAACTGTTAGAATTTAATTGTCTTGAATTTGTTTTGTGGAATGAACCCAATAAAGACATAAGACAACACAAATATTTAAGACACTGTGATATAATTGCATCTAGATTGATTCTGAATGCAAGTTCATACAGAATTGTCATTGTTCATACAGAAAAGCATGAAAGTAAATGTAATGGATTAAGGAAAAAAAACACAAGCAACAGACAAGCTCAAGATATCATCTATAATATTTTAAAGCTGCTGAAACCCTCAGTACACACTTGTAAATAGCTTGAAGTACATTTTTCTACTAACATTTAGAATAACTATTTTATTTTCCTTGTTTTACATTTCCTTCGAGTTTATTCATTTCTTATATTTGTAACTGTAGTCCATAGTAAATGCAACTAGTATTCATAAATTGTTTTCTTATTGTCACTGCACTTAAAAAAAATCAAGGGAAATTATATGACAGAGATCTCTAGCTGTTGTTTGTGACTTAGTTTTTAAGCTTAAGTAAACAAACTTCAGCACACACCTATGTCGTTTAGAACCCTTCTGCTCGCAATGCATATTTTTAATCATATGTTTGAAGCCTTTTAGAGAGCCTGTCTAAAGCAAATCAATACTTTGTTTCTGGGATTATGCGTGATGAGGAAAAAGCTATCTGCTACTAGATCTTATTTTTGGTTTTGCAGGTGTTTTTGGGAATCATTGTGAACTGAACAGTTATGGATTTGAAGAGTTGTCGTATATGGAGTTTCCCAGTATGGATCCAAACAATAATTATATCTATATAAAGTTTGCCACTATAAAAAGGAATGCTTTAATGTTATATAACTACGATAACCAAACTGGAGAGCGGGCAGAATTTCTGGCTCTGGAAATAACAGAAGGAAGGCTGAGATTCTCCTATAATCTTGGCAGCGGCACATACAAGCTTACCACAGCTAAGAAGGTGTCTGATGGACAATTTCACACAGTTATTGCCCGGAGGGCTGGAATGGTAAGAAATGCTAAAATGGGAATTTAAGACAAGTTCAGCCAAGTGACTTTGGCTTCCACATGAACTCACAGGAACATAAAATTAGTAACATTGCATTTGCTAGCAAAACCTCCAACTTTGGATAAAAAACTCCCTCATTTCTTTCTTATTCCAACTGACTCAAGGACCTGTAATGTTTTGTTTAGTATGATGATAATAAAAAATAATTAAAGAAACATGTGCAATGCCTCACACTCTAAATGTGAAAAATGAGAACCAGGAATAATTAGTGAAATAAATTACCACATATGAGGCTAATTAACTGATGCAGATTACGGGAATTATATGAAGGAATACTAATTAACCATAATAACAAACAAACAAAAAAACCTCAAAATAATTTACCTTAACGTTTGGATAGCAGAAGTGGGCAAATTTAAAATTCCATATCTGACCTTCATAAGCTAGTTTAGAAATTTTGCAAATCTCATCAAAATAAAAGCCTTTTTTTTTTTCTTCTGTAGCACAAATGCAGAGCGTTCAAAAGTGCTACACTGAGAGGGATGTTGTGAGGAAAAATAGGCGAGTTACTTCCTGTGTGCTCCCACCAGAGGGAAGGAATTCTGCCAAAAACTGGACAGGGACAATCGATTGCCATATGCCTGGTGCCTTGACCCTTCTGCCTTTTTCTTTTTCCTCAGTAAATGTTTTCTATTCCTCTTCTCTCGTTTTTAATAATATTTTCAAAACAGAACATAAACCAAATGCTCTTTGAGTTCAAGCCAAGCTTTTTGACTCCATAGTGTTTGAGTTAGCAATGAAACCAAATATATTTGCCATCCATGATCAGTAACTATTGCCCAGCAGCTCCCTTTTCAGGAAGATATGGCCAGCATATATGGAATCTCATATTCTTCCCATGTTTGAAATTAAAGTCACATAAGAATAATATATGGATGGAGCTCCACATTTTGTTTTGTATTTCAGGCCAGAAGAGATGGAGGGAATGAAAGAATAAACTGTTCTACCCGGTGTGACTCCTCCTGAGTCCTCTTAGAGATTTCCTTTCACTAACGGCTGCAGCAGTCATTGCTGCTAAGATAGTTTCTGTAGTTTGAAGCTACTCTGTTCGCAGTGCCCTGCTGCAAGGCTTCATGTCCAGGGGGAGAAGTCCATAAGCACAAATGTCCCAGGAATATCAGAGGGCTACACTAGCTCATGGTCCATCGGTCTGTATGGTCAGGGTTGTCTCCTGACCTTTATGCACAGCACTTTTCTCTTTTCTTCTGAAGAGTCGTGAGCCAGAAACTGCATGTCAGCTGCATATTGCAACACTCAATTTCCTTTCTTTCACTTGTTGAAGGGGGGAATGGCTTAGTCTTCAGCTAAATTTGGACATCCAATTTGTGCACGTAGGAGTTGTATATCCAAATAAGATGAAGGATAATTGCGACGTTGAGTAATGATGTTGTTTTAATGTGTTTAATATCAGATACTTAACAATTTGCCTCACAGCTTCCCAAAGGTTGTGCTCAAAAATGCACCTAGGTCTTAAAAGACATCACATCCACATTTTAGCTACTAAATTAGTGTGTTACATCTGTTGATATTAATTATGGCTTAGTATAGATCCCACCTAAAAAATTGCAGAAAATAAATGAGATACACTTAAAAAAATAAAGCGGGAAAATGTTTTACTTGTGGATATGCCAGAGGGCTGGACTACAGAAGAGAGAGCATAAAAAATGCTATATAAAGAAAATTTCATTTACGAATGCTTCAGACTGAGAGCATTTAAGACAACCTATACTTTTGCATGATTTTTGTTTAAACTATCTCATTAATGTCAGCTGTTTACAAACAGAGTATGTAAGCAGAATTGCCTTTGTCTTAGATATTTCTGCTGCAGGAAAAATGTCTCCCAGGTGTCCAAAACTGTATAAAATAGCCCCCCTTCAGGATTCCAAATCTGTCATTTCCTATAGCACAGTGGGATTTTATCGGAAACTGGTAAAATCGTTAAGTTGTCAGTCCTGAGATATAGCAGAATGACAGGATAGAAAGCCTCATAATGCGGCAAGGTAACTGTAGAGTAATGCTTAAGTAACAAGCAGGAACATTTGACTAACATTAGAAAATAAATTGTATGAACTCTGGTCCAAGTAAAATATATTCTCAAATATCTAGCCCTTCAGCTGGGTTTGCAACTTGGCTTTCACAGTGCATAGCGATGTAAGTTAGAGAGATTACACTGATTGAGCTAAGAACAAAAAACTCATTTCATTTTTTGTTGTTGAAACTCTGAAGGAAAATATGTACACGTATGATGGCATACAGACCAATCAGCTTATTATTCTTTCTATGAATTGTTTCATTTATACAGGGCAGATAATCTACTTTGGAACTGCAGACTGATGTTTCTCAGGAGAAGCAGTTTTCTTATTACGTACGGAAAGAAATTCAAGATAGGCTTTTATTAAAAAAAGCAAATTGAACAATTTAGGCACACTGTAGGACGTGATTTAAGGCTGGGAGCTATGAATGTGTTTGGTCACTACAGTGTGTCAGCTTGCACTATGTATTTGGAAATACAATGGAGAATCTGTGGGGATTCCAACAAAATGTTGTTAGTGAACTTAGATACAGGCAGGAGAAAGAAGCTTTGCACTATATTGACATCCTGATAGCTCTTGCTGTTTGCTCAGCTCCTGTAGAGTAACCTAAACCCAAGTAGAAATCGAGTCTTTTTGAAAAGTAATGTTTGATTTCAATTTGCCGTAAAACTGTACCACACATCTAGTGGAAACATGAGGAGCTGATATGTACAGCTCGGAGATTGTGTTTATTTTTCTGAAAATTTGATTTAAGGAATAACTAACCTTCAGGACTTTCTTTGCAATGCATCTGTTATTAATAAATCACTGTGAGGAAAATTCTCTGCTAAATGAGGAATAAAATAAAAACTCCTTTTAAAATTAGCAGGAGTTGTTTCCTGGTTTTAGTGAAAGCTCTTTTTGGAATTTTAGTACAGAAATTAGAAAATAAAAATGCCGTGAGTTGCTTTAGTGTAAATGATGTGTAGAAAGATGGCTTCATTGTCTTGGGGTTGATGACTTTGAGATACCAATAAATTAAAGAGGAAGACTGCTGTAAGTGCTGATGATGCCCACTGCTTCTCTGGATGTCATCTTGGTCCCACTGACCAAGAGATGTCCACAAGTTTCACCATTATTGATGTAGTCCACTTGGGTTATTACTGTTAACTAATAATCTTAGAGTTTGCACACCCAGTTTTTGCAAGGCACTTTTCATCCACTTCAGGCAATGTGTTTAGTGTCATGGTCAGGCCCCTGAAGGAATGCTCTTTATGTTTGGAGGGAGCAACTCTCTGTTCAAATGAAAAGCAGGATATAATATCAGCCAAAAGAACTGCAGCTTCAAGAAGGAAAGCAAGCAAATGTGGAAGAATCCAAAGCTGAAAAGTTTGCATTTCACTGGCTCTGTATGAACTTGTCAGTTAACTCCCTCTCCATTATTATCCTCATTTCAGTGTTCACATGTGGTGATGCTGAAAGGAGTTGGTCAGTGTCTCTGAAGCACCTTTTGATACTGAGTGGCGTAATGTATAAGTGCTCCATTCTAGCTGAGTTCTTTATATATATTATAAGCATTTAATGTGGTTGGAAATATTCCCTTGAAGTATTCAACATATCTTTGTATGTGGCTTTTGCAGGCAGCATCACTGACAGTGGATTCCTGCTCTGAGGATCAGGAGCCAGGCTATTGCACTGTTAGCAATGTGGCAGTTTCCACTGACTGGTAAATAATTCTTCATTTTGTGGGGTTTAGTTCTGTAAAATGGAAAATAAACCACCTGCTAAAATTAGAGAAGCTTGGAATAATGATTACATGTCCTTAGCCCAGTCTCAGGGAAGGGATAGATGCCTAAGTTGCACTCCTTCAGGAGGCCTAAAATTTAATTCTCTGAAGTGTCATTGCCTTCCATCCTTGTAGAAGCAGATTACATTCTCTCCATGCCCAGTTGCTTGCCAACTCAGGCTATATTCCCATGTCCATGGGGTTTATTCATGACAAGGAATTTATTCAAAAATCCCCGATTCTCAGCTCCATCTCTGTCCCCAGGGTGTGGGTGAACATAAGAAGCCCACATCATAAGGTAGTCCACACTGTAGTGTAAATGAGGATAAGATTTTTTAATTAATGGTATGGGATTTCACATCAAAATCTAGACAAAGTTAGCCATCAGAATATTAGACATTCGTGATTACTGGCAAGTTGTAAATCTTAATTAGAAAATGAAACAGAAATGTATTTGTTGTTATCAAATTGCTCTTAAATATACTGTAATACTCTTGGACAGTTCAAAATTCTACAAAATTTAGTGCTACAAGTATTTAGCAAAGCCTCTTCTACTTTTACTTGAGGAATCTGTCTTGCCAAAAGCAGGCTTAGACTCAAAATGCTGTTACTTTAGAAGTGCCTACATTTCATTCCAATATTGCTCACTCTGGGCTTTGATTTTTTTTTTTAAATGTACCCATAATTTCTTGTGAAGGTGTAAGAAACACACCTGCTTTCCTAATAGGAAAAAAAAAAAAGAATAATTACTTGAACAAATTTTTAGATTTCAGATGTCTTTTTTTTTTTCAGCTTTCATTTCTTTGACATTGGCCAGTACAGAGATCAAACATTCTTTCTTTTCCATACCATAACTAACTCAGAAGCTTTTCTGTCACTTCTTTAGATCCTCCTTAAAGATAGCAATAACTTTAATTCCCATCATTGTTGCTACTTTCTTACAATTATCACAATCATATTTCCTAACACAGATGGTTTCTGCACTAGTATAGCAGTTATATATTTGTAAAATAATGAATCCACCTTCCAGCTGTTTAAATATCATCTATAATTTAAGCCATAATTGAGTGAAAATCCCTATTCATTTTGATTGCAAGCACGTTGCTCAGTTAAGTGAACAGAAGTTTGACATTCAATAACAGCATGAATTTACATGTCATAGAGGCATCGCTCTCTTTCCCCTTCAAAACATACAATATGAATTTTGGAAGTAGAACTTTAGTCACAGACCTTAGCTGACTACTCCTTTGTTGTCATTGCTATTTTATGTCTGATGTCGTTAAACCTTTTTTCCTCTCTTTTATAGGACCCTTGATGTACAACCAAATCGACTTACCGTTGGTGGTATCAGGTCTGTTGAGCCTATCCTTCAAAGGAGAGGACAGGTGGAAAGCCACGATTTTGTGGGCTGTATAATGGAGTTTGCAGTCAACGGACGTCCCCTGGAGCCCAGCCAGGCTTTGGCAGCTCAAGGAATCTTAGATCAGTATGTCTGCTATATATGGTATCGAATCAACAGTATTTATGATATAGGAAGCCAGCATAAAACTCAGGCACCAGTCCTGACACTTTTAGTTATTTCTTGAAAAAAATGACTGTAGAATTTATTATAAAGTGTGAAAAAATTAAGAAGAAATGAATTTGGGTGAGAGATCCACAGAAGATTACAGAAACTTTGAAAAAGCAACATCATTACATTTCTGTTGCCAATTACTATTATTAATGCTGCTTTGCAGGCTGAAATAGAGTAGCCCTGTTTCTTTATAAATTCCACCTGGGTTTGACTGTACTCCTATGGTTCACTAAACCTCTACTCCCTCTTATTTCTTTTTAATTCACAATGTCTGTTCTATCACTTTGCCTCTCAAGTATCACTGAATTTCCCTCATATCATCTGAGTGATCTTTCAGAAATGAGCAACTATTTGATTCTGTTGTTTTTCTGTCTTGCTGTTTGAAGCCACAGTTGTAGCAACAATGTCAGTCTTAGGTCCAGATTTGGTAGTTCACCCTTCCTCTTTTCACCCCCAGTCTTCACTGTTCTTTGTGAAAGATGTGAGGTCTCCAGAGGTCTGCAGTGCAAAAAACACCTGGAAGAGAGTGTCTTCTTCTCTTGCATAGCAGATAATAGGAGTTTCACTGTCTGTGAATTCCCTTCTCTTTATTAAGGCTGTTATAACTTGATGCTGAAAGTTGGGATCTGTTTAGAACCATCAGCCGTCTGAGAGAAAAGCACCTCAATTTTTGCATCTCTAGAAGGGAAGAAAAGGATTATCATTCAACCGTGTGATCCTCTCCAGCTGCTCCACTTGTTTGTACACACATTCCTCAGTATCTGCTGTTCTGCTTTGTTTCAGATGTCCTCGATTAGAAGGCGCTTGTACCACTACCCCCTGCCAACATGGTGGCACCTGCATTGATCACTGGTCATGGCAGCAGTGCCAATGCAAAGATGGACTGACAGGAGACCATTGTGAAAAATGTAGGGTTTTGCTCTCATTCTTTTTCATCTACACCTAACTGTATGGTTATAAAGTTTCTTTTCAGGGGAACAGGATAATGAATTTTATGAAATAATGAAAACAAGCAGCCTGCTCACCTATTAAATAATCATGAAGGGAAAGTCCACAATGGACTGTTGTCCTTTCATGAGTTAAAAATAACATCAAGTTATATATATATGTTTCCTTGTCTTCATAGCACATTTCAGGTAACTTACACTCATTTAAAACTACTGCTTCCAATCAGGTGTAATCAGTAACCAAAATAAAGCTATTCAAAAGGAGGCATTTGTCTGCTGTGGGGAGGTAAGAGAGTAAGGGAGAAGGCTTCCCTTTGCATAAATACAGTGTGCACATGCTTATGGCTTCTCTGAACTGTAGGCCTTTTTATCTAATGATCATCAAGTTATATGCATGAATGTATGGCATTTGTAAGTAAATGCAAGCCACTTACGCTGTGGGATTATTAACTTGAGTATGGATTGCTCTATAAATCAGTACAGGATGGTCTAGGAGAGCAAAGCAATTGATTTCCATATTGTTGTAGTATAATGACTGAGTTTTGTTTTCTTACATGTCCCACTATTGTTTAGCTGATTTATATGCTTTTATTATGCCCGTTTACTAAAGAATTTTGCCATAATTTTAACAGCATTTAGTAGTCAATGCTCTGCGATTTTTATTCTTTTATGCCCTAACAAATGGAAAGTCATCATCTCTGCCCTGAAGAGCTTGGAGTTCTATATATCATGAAACCCTGTTTGCAGTAATGGAAATAGTAACATCCCTGGGAAGGAATTACAGTTCTGAGAGCCAAATTTTTTCCCCTACTCCCTCACTCGTTCCCTAGCGAGTTTTAATTTACTATTGACTGATACCAGCAGTAAATTACTAGCACACTCCCACTCTCAAACTCACATTCTGGTTCAAGCCAGAGAACAGAGGGGGGTGAAATTGCCATTCACTCCTGCACTCCCCACTGACCTGCTCTGAACTTGATCTCCTCCCTGAAGAAAATGGTTGTTATCAGGCAGATCATCACTGTACTATATCTGCAACCAGCTGCATACTCAATACTTCCCTGTCCTTGTCCCAGATATTACTGCTGACACTGCCTTATCACTGGAAGGCAAAGGACGACTTGACTACCACATGAGCCCAAATAAGAAGCGTGAATACATGATGAGACACAGTGCTAGAGGTGCCAGCCCAGGGCCACTGAATGTGAACAGCTTGGAAGTGAAGTTCAGAACAAGAAGCGAGAATGGGATTTTAGTTCACATCCAGGAAAGCAGCAACTTCACTACTGTGAAGGTAAGATTGCAGCTAATGCTGAGTTTGATTTGATTGGACTGCCTCTTGTACAGTGATCAAAATCATATTTTTCCATTACTCTTGCCATTTCCTTTGTAAAATATTAGGTCTTTAACTAAGGCTAGGCACTGCGCCAGTATCATTCATCTTCTCAACAATTCCCTTGCTATTTTCCAAGGTATCAGAAGATCTTGATGGCTTTGTATCTAAGCAGTTTTGTCTAGACTCCAAATAGTGACTGTTTTAAGGCAGAGGGAATGGTACTCATTGCCGTATTTGTTATCATCATGAAGTTGCAATTTACAGAGCAAATAATTTCATTATTGCCCTTTAATCTTCTGATTTTTCAGACCTTGAACCGGGATCCTCCTTAAGCTAGCAAACAACAGCCAAAAAGTTTTCATGAATTCCTACTGATGTGGCTTGTGCTTATCAAACTAGGAAGTAAGGGATAACTTGAATTCATGAGGTTACCCACAGAGCAATGTCAATATCAAATTGTTTTGAGATATGTGGCTGAATTAATGCTTCAAATGCCACACAGTTTTCTTTCCCAAGAGTTTATTGCTGCAGAAGTTACCTTCCTCAAGAGAAAGCGATGGTTCAGTTCCCGGCTATGACTCAGTCCATTTACTCATAACTCTAAATGAGTACAGCAGTGATGCTGGCAAGCCCCTTCATTGGGTTGGTGTAAGCTCCAAGTTTCCTTGACTGCTGTAAGGCTTTCCAACTTTTTTTTTCCCTGACTTTAAAAGAAACCCATACAGAAATTCACACTTTCTAAGCTTCAGCCCCATTGATATTGTCCACCTGCCCAGTTCCTGTGCAGATCAGAGGTACAGAGCTCTCCCCTCCTCCATCTGCTTTTAAGAAGCAAGTCTGCACAGGCATACACTTATAACCGATCATTTGATACGAAGTTTCTGCCACAGTCATATTCTCTGGTAAGATCTAATTATTTTGTATTCTGGAGGAAAACAAACAAAAACAAGGAGACAAACCAGACAAAAAGAAAAACAACAAATACTACCTTTTTTCTCCCTACACAAATTCATTATACTAGCTCTACAATCTTTAATTAAAAAAAAAGAAAAAAAGAGAATTGTCTTTCCTACATGAAAGCATTAGTGGTGTGTTTATGCAAACACTCTTATTGTTGTTAGTTTTGGTGAAGTTATATAAATGAGCAGAGTGTTGCATCCCATCCCCAGCTGTTCAAGGGCAAAGAACTCAAGTTTGCTTGGTAACAGGTCCTTTAAGGAAGGACGGGTAACTTCACTGAACTGATTATTACCAGAAAGTTCTCAGATGATGGTAGTTAATAAAACAGAAGATCTTTTTCACTGTACTTAGGGTTAAGCTCCACCACTCACACCCAGTGTAGGTTTCATGATGAGGGCTTCCCATGGTGGTGGCCCAAAATATCAGTAAAGCTAGCCCACACATCAGTCTCCCTGGCATCTCAGCCCACTCCCTGTGCAGTAAATGAGATTTGGGGATTTCTATTTACAACTCTTTTGACCAGCTTCAAAACAGACATTTTCATAACTTGATTTTTGGATATTTTAATATGCTTGTTTTCCAAGATGTAAGCATTTGGAGGAAACCTGCATGTGGTTTTAATATTAAATTATGCTAGTGAAAAGCTGTAAGATCTGTGACTACCTCCATGCCTCCACATTTTTCCTCATGCAGTCAACTGGTTTTGTTACAGCTGGTATTGGGATAAAATTAGAGAAATGATAATAAATCAGACCCACTGAGATTGCAAGCAGCTGATTATTTAAATGATGGATGTGGCCTCCCCCTCTAGAACCTCAAGCTTTGAGAAAAGAGGTCTTATTTGTGTTATAAAGGGCTCCTTAATCCAGGAAAAATGTAAGAACTAGCAGATGAAATTAAACAATAGTCAAAATCAGATGTAAAATGCCACCTCAAAAAAGCACAAAAAGGAAAATGCTAGGAGTCTTCTTACTAGTAAAGCTCATTGTCACAGCATATTTTTTAACGAGTAAAGCATACTGCGACTAATTCAGTTAGAAGTAAGGAGATAAAAACAGCAGGCTAAAGGTGAAGTTACCTGTCCCATTTTAGCTTAAAATCTCATCTGAAATCAGATTAGATTAACATAATTGCATCTCTAAGAATTGTATGAGTGGAGAATGTGGATTATATATTGCCCATATATGCTAACATATGCACATATCAAGTTACAGGAATAAATCAGAACATAGCTCATTTCAGTGGTGTGTTACACAGCGAGCTATAAATCTGAACAGGCTAGTACTCAGATTTAAAGCAAATAAGAAGTAATTTGCTCAGTAAAGGAGATTCAGAATGTTAGTAAAGTTGGATCAACCTTGTAGTTAGAAAGTTTGCTTTAGTAGCTCATTCTTTTCAGTATATCCCACTTGTCAGTTGCTCAGCCATTTAAATAAAAACTAAAAATGAGTGTTATTCAATATTGTCAGCATTGACATTTGTTTCAAATTTAGAAGTATGTTGTGCTTCAAGGAACCAAGAAGAACATTCCTTATTTTTTCCTGGTTAAAGAAGTCATGGACCAGTCTTGTCTCTGGAAATTTTATTTTTCTAAATACTTCTGGTATAATATTTATAGACATTGGTCACATGCCGTTTTAAAGAAATGAAGTAGCACTTCAAAGTCATAAATCAGTATGGTGGGTAAATAATTATACAGTTCTTCTCTAATGTGGAATTAGAAGACACAGGTCTATGCTTAATATTCTCATAAGCTTAGAGGATACTGTTTGATATAGTATATTCCTTTGTGTTTTCATAAAGACCCAAACACACAACAGTGCTTTCATATAGCATATAGACCAAATAAAACGAACAAACCATAAAGACCAAATAAAATGAACGAACCCATGAAAGCTTGTAAACATAAATAAATGTATATATTCCATGCAGTTAGTCTTTTCATAAATATTTTTCATTGTGGCAAATGGTGTTTAATATGTTATGATCATCTGCATGACTGCGTTTCCAAATATGGGTTTTTCTTCAGCCTGTGTCATAGTTTAGATGTGTGCCACCTGTATTTGCCAACACCAAAAGCATCCTATCTTTGAGGGGGGATCTTCATCAAACTACGTTTTTGTATAGTCCAAATTATGTTTGTTATAAGCAAAGTTCATGTATATATTAACCACTGTTTTTCTTGATCCAAATGGACTACGTACTAGATACATTCAGTTCAGGCTGCTGCCAGAACATGCACGTGGTCTTACAGCCATCTTAAAGCTGATCTGTATGAAGAAAGTCCTCAGCTTGCATCATGAAAAAAAAGTAAATCCAGAGCATTTAACAGTTTCTAGAAACCAGAAGAGCATTCTTGTATTGGGTGTGTCACCTCACAGTTCTTCCCAGGTGAATGTTATGTTTCCTGGGATGAACAAGCAAGGCTTAGAGAGCTTTCAACAAACCTGTGGCTCTGACCTCTCCTATACAATGCTCGTGCATGTTCTACACGCTCCTGCTGTGCATCACAGCAAGGAACGCAGAAGAGAAAGGAATGGTCTTGTGATGAATGTGCAAAGTAACAGAGTATGGAAGGGAATCTGCAACAAGTTGCAGAGCCACCCTATGAACTATATTTTTTATTTCTGACACCCTACATAAAGCTTACAAGTTGATACAACGCTCAGGAGATCAGCTGACTTACCCAGGTCCTACGTAGCATTTGAGAATTTTCTGGGCTTGGTTATGGATTTTTTTTCACTCTTTTATCTTAAATGTAAAGTTTGCACTAATCTCTCTTTGGGATGGCTTAATACTCAACTCATAAGAGGTTTAAAATTCTGCATCTCATGAGCATAGCATCATCTGTTGAGGAAAAGCCAAAAAGTTTTTCAGAGACTTCAATAGTACATTTTTTTTCTAATAGCTCACAAGTTTAAAATGAGTTTACTTAAGTAAGCACCATTTGAAAATTCACACAAAACAATAGACTTCGCAGCCCTTTAGTAAGATTTCTAAAATAGAAATATATTTCTGCAGAATGCAGTTTAGCAGCAGAACCAGTTAGGAAATTGGAATCTTGCTCAAATTCTGTCATACATTTTCCTACTGTGTCATAACTAGATGCAAGTTTTTGAGGCAAGGACAACATCTGTTTATTCTGCAAAGCATTTTCTCTGCTTGCTTTGACAGGGAAGGAAGAGTCTGTCTTTTATTGGTTGAAATATTTTGTTGTGTGCATGCCCTACTGCTAGCTTCTCAATAGGTTTTCCTCTTACGAGAGTATCCAAAGAATAAGTGGATGGCAACTGTATATTTTCTACAGATGTAGCAATGAATCTAATTGGAGCCTAGTACTAAATAAAGAATGCATTTTTGGTACCAAACAGTTGTTTGGGGAAAAATACATCCATACTTTTTACTACAACCAAAGCCATGTGTTATTGTAGCTGTACTGGATAGGCATAATATTGTTTATGTGTATGTGGGTGCAAAAAGTTGAGTCTGTAACTATCATTTTAAAGCTATGCATTTTGCTTTTTTTCCGATCAGATAAGAGGTGGGAAAGTGCATTACATATCCGATGCTGGAATTGCTGGGAAAGTGGAAAGAAACATCCCAGAAGTGTACACGGCAGATGGGCAGTGGCATTCTATACTCATTGAGAAGAATGGCTCTACCACTATCCTGTCTGTTGACAAGACTCATAGCCGAGACATTCTCCATGTCACACAAGATTTTGGTGGACTAAACGTTCTTACAATATCTTTGGGAGGTATCCCACCAAACCAACCTTTCAAGAGCACAGTTGCAGGTAATTCTTTTTTCTTTTCTTTTCAATATAGTGCACATGAGCACATTTGAGCAGATAAAGGGTGTCTGCTTGCTTAAAGGTTGCAGAAAGTACTGTAATTCTATATCAGTAACTAATATAGTTCTACGCTTTGCCAGGAAAGCTGTAATTTGAAAGGATAAGAGTTGCAATTTTTTGTTCCTCTAGCACAAACTTGTTGTTTTCAAAAAACAGCATTCCATCTGCAGGGCATTTTGGAGGCAGGGGGTGGGTTTGCTTGATTGTCTGCAAGTGCATTGTTACAAATTTGTTATGCTAATAGAGAAGAAAGGATCTATTCTTAACCTGGGTCAGAATCTGGAAAATCAAGGCAAACGTACTCAGGCAAAAATTCTAAATGAGAACACTCTCTCTGTAGGGGTTTAGTAAATACTCTAGGATTTAGCCTGTTATTAATGTGATTAAAATATTTTCTGAAACTCCATCGTCCTCCTCCTTTACCCTCCTGTCAAATGAAGAATAGATTTATTTTTTTTTCTGAACAACAGACAATACGGACAATAAAGAACCACTCTGACCAGCTCATAAGGAGTAAATCAGTCTTAAGAGTTGAAGCAATGTCTTAGACCCTGGCAAAAGAAATAAATAACATATACTTGATATTATTCCCCCAGTAATAAGTAAAGATGGAAGTGATTTTTTGCTAGAAACTGTGAGATATTCCAGACAATGCAGGAATAGATTTCACAAGGTTTTTATGTTGAAAAATTGTCCTGACTTCAAGAAATGTGACCAGATAAAGCAACTTTGAAAGGTGCAAATTAACGCTTCACACTTGTGTATTGTGAACTTGTTTGAAATGTGGTATGAAATAATGTGAACACTATGCTTACTTTTACCCTTTTTACACATACATTTTATGAGCGCTGTCTGCATGGAAAAGCCAAAGAGGCTTTAGGAAAGCTGGAACAAAGAAAATTGAGGACACTAGCTTCTCACCCACCTCCTGATAATGGCAGCAGACAAATTATGAATGTCTGGCTTCCATTAGGAATGCACAATCCAAAATCTCATGTTCAAATAATTTTATTTTTTTTTTTTAATACTGGATTGTATTGTGTACAACATATCAAGGATTTACAAGGGGGAGATATAAAACTCTGCATGAACTCAGATGGTCAAAAAATATCTGGAGCAATGTGAATCACTGTTAAAGGCAGACAAAAACATACACGGGTGACAATTCCAGGGCTGTGAAGCTGGTATATCCAATATTGTTTTCAAACCCGGGTAGACGTGATGAAATCCCAGTTGCTGTGTATCACGTCGCTGCTGAAAGGGACCACCAAGCATGAGGCAAGCTAATCCTCCATTTTGGTTGGTCTCCCACCTGAACTTAAATCCTCAATTTCCTCTTTTTTCGGGAATGTAAAAACAGGAGAAAATGAAAATTTAAGTAATGCTGAAACAAAATCAGCTCTTTCAGAATGTGTGTAATATAGAAGTAGCAAGCATGCAAAACTTAGAAGAACTTTTATGTCCCTTTACACCATATGAGTTACATCTCTCAGCAAAACATATTTGACATTGGTTCCCAATCATGTTTTATTTCTGACATCAGAGAGCATTCAAATTTTTACATTAACATCCTTTGAAGGTTATAAATTCACAACAGAACTTAATAAGCTTGAGAATATTTGATATTTCAAGGCAGAGTCAATATTCTTGATGTTTATCTCTGCATTAGCCATTTTTATGGAGACGTCCACAATTATTCATTGTCTTACTATTTGTAATGGTTATTCTTCCATTCCAACAATATGTTTGCAGAAATTTAACCTATGAAGCTAATGATGCATGGGATATTTGCTCCATTTTATTGTTTCATTCAAGCGTGATGCTTCATAACAGAGTAGAAGCACTTTCTTGCTCCTTGTAGATTATATCTCTTGCATAATATCTGATAAATTTCATCTTTAGTATTGTCTTCCTGTAAACCTGGCACTATGCATGGCGCCTGAAGAGCCATCCCTCAGAAGTTAAGGAGAAATAAATGTGTCTCTTACAGTAATTATGCATGTCATACCAGGTAGCATAATTTACAAACGACCCCGTGCATGCCATTTTGTCACAGCTCTGAGCAAAGGTCAGCATTAGGTTACACTCTCCTAAAACCCTTGCAGAAAGGAGTAAGTCTATGGAACACAAAGAATTGTTAGGCTAGCAAAAGACCTCACACAGAACTGCACGAAGGCGAGAGATAATCCATCTCTGTGGGCTCTCACAACTCTGAAACTCTGTATCACCCCTAATTGGGTAGGAGTACAGCCAAGCTGTGGGAAGTTTGGGAAGAGCTTTCCTTAGCTTCAGAGGCATATGAGTTATTGCCATGAGCAACTCCTTCTTAGCACAGCAGGACAGGATACTGCACTGAATCTCTGCAGGCAACTTCAGAAAGGGGGACCTGGAAAGAATGGAAGCAAAGGGAAATCATATGTAATGTTTTGTGCTAGCACAGCCATGCCAGATGTGAACAGGTTTCTCTATGTGTGGATGATAAGAAGTTACAGAAACATGGGAAAATTAGGAATGGAAAACATTCTAGTATATTGAGTGAAATCATTAGAGGGAATATTTGTTCAAAATCGTTTGAAAGACATTAAAACCATTAGAATAGGTGTTTCCCTATAGTAACCATTCAAATT
Source organism: Numida meleagris (assembly GCF_002078875.1). NCBI lineage: Eukaryota > Metazoa > Chordata > Aves > Galliformes > Numididae > Numida > Numida meleagris. Next base: position 57,910,045 of record NC_034412.1, on the reverse strand, counting down.
TTGGTTTATTTACTGAACGGTGGAGCTTTTCATATAGCTTCAATGGAATGGGACCAGGAATTGACAATTAATTGAGTTACTTTAACAATATATTTTTAGGAAATATGATGTTTCTATAAAATCCAAAGATCTTCACATTGCTTAGTATTTTGGCAAAATGGTTACTTAAATATTTTTGAAAAATAATTTTACTTCAAGGGGAAACTGCATTACACTAAAAATCTGAGAATATATCTTTCAGACTTCCTTTGATGAGCCTATTTGTAAGGAAGGGAAAGGTACAGGCACAAAAGTATCAATTTGCATTGCAAACCTCAGATCTGATCCACTCAGTGAAGGACAAAGCATTTTTTCATTCTATTTTGTATTGCATTTTCTTCTTGATTTGAACTTTATTGCCAATTTCCAAGCTTGTGGTACATATTTCCTAATCAGGCAGTAGTTCCCCCTCCTGTGCAGCCTATAATTCTTAAAAGCCAGGTCAATTTTTCAAATTGTATTCAGGCTTCTGCTTGCGTTTGCCTGTTCTTACAAATGTAATGAAAGCAATGGGAGTACAAAATGTTTTGTAGGGCTTCTAGAAAATACGGTGTGCGTATTTCAGCATCTTAATTGCAATTTTGGATACATTTATTCACCTGAGAATACTTCTATTTCTTTGAAATCTTAGTATTGAAGTTAAAAGCCACAGCTTCTGAATTCTGTTTTGGGAGACTTAAAAAAGAAATAATACTTTTGGCAAGATATCTTGTTATCATTTATATAAGTGCCATGTATCTTGTTTTTATTCTCCCTTTCTATGCACAGCTTGTGAAAATCATTTGTCTTAAAAGGTGCAGGTATGAAAGTTACATCAAAAGCTCCAGTCATAAACAGCTTTTACTTAACCTTGTTCTGCTTAGAAATCCCAAAGTGACTGCTGCTTTCTCTCTTAGGCTTTGACGGCTGCATTTCCTACATCAAGTATGGCGGGGAAAGCCTCCCCTTCTCTGGGAAGCACAGCCTGGCCACCCTTTCCAAAACAGACCCTTCAGTCAAGATGGGCTGCCGTGGCCCCAACGTCTGTGCCAGTAGTCCCTGCTGGGGTGAGCTGATGTGCATCAACCAATGGTACACTTACCAGTGTGTCCCACCAGGCGCTTGTGCCTCCAGCCCCTGCCAAAATGGCGGCAGCTGCGAGCCCGGGCCACAGGCCAGCTTCACCTGCAGCTGCCCTGAGTCATACATGGGACAGAGGTGTGAGACAGTGGTGGCATGCCTGGGGGTCTCCTGTGGCCCCGGTCATGTCTGCAGAGTGGGGCCCAATAGTGGCTATGTGTGCCTGCCATCCCCACACCCTGCCGAGCTGTCCCTGCCCCTCTGGGCTGTGCCGGCGATTGTGGGCGGTTGCGCGACAGTGCTAGCACTGCTGGTCCTCAGCCTCATTCTCTGCAACCAGTGCCGGGGGAAGAAGTCAAAGGCCCCAAAGCAGGAGAAGAAAACAAAGGAGAAGAAGAAGAAAGGGAGTGAGAATGTGGCTTTTGATGACCCTGACAACATCCCACCTTATGGTGATGACATGACGGTCAGGAAGCAGCCTGAGGGGAATCCCAAACCTGATATCATAGAAAGAGAAAACCCCTATCTCATCTATGATGAGACTGACATTCCGCATGCCACGGAGACCATTCCCAGTGCCCCACTGGCTTCGCCTGAGCCTGAGATCGAGCACTATGACATTGACAATGCCAGCAGCATCGCCCCCTCAGATGCCGATATCATCCAGCACTACAAGCAGTTTCGGAGCCATACACCCAAGTTTTCCATCCAGAGGCACAGCCCACTGGGCTTTGCACGGCAGTCCCCAATGCCGCTGGGAGCTAGCAGCCTGACTTACCAGCCTTCCTATGGGCAGGGCTTGAGGACAACGTCTTTAAGCCACTCAGCCTGCCCTACTCCTAACCCCCTGTCTCGGCATAGCCCCGCACCTTTCTCCAAGTCATCGACTTTCTACAGGCACAGTCCAGCCCGGGAGCTGCACCTCTCCATACGGGAAGGGAGCCCACTGGAGATGCACAATGATGTCTGCCAGCCCGGCATTTTCAACTATGCCACTCGGCTGGGGAGGAGAAGTAAGAGTCCACAGACCATGGCGAGCCATGGTTCCCGGCCGGGCAGCCGCCTGAAGCAGCCCATCGGTCAGATCCCCCTGGAGACAGCCCCTCCAGTGGGACTGTCCATCGAAGAGGTGGAGAGACTGAACACCCCACGCCCCAGAAACCCCAGCATCTGTAGTGCTGACCACGGCCGATCCTCTTCTGAGGAGGACTGCAGAAGGCCCCTGTCCCGGACAAGGAACCCGGCTGATGGTATTCCCGCACCCGAGTCCTCCTCTGACAGTGACTCCCACGAGTCCTTCACATGCTCAGAGATGGAGTATGACAGGGATAAGCCCATTGCATACACGTCCAGGATGCCCAAGTTATCCCAGGTCAATGAATCTGATGCAGATGATGAGGACAACTATGGGGTGAGGCTGAAGCCCCGGCGGTACCCTGGCCGTCGTGGGGAGGGAGGGCCCGTGGGAGCACAGGCAGCTGGCACTGGGGACAACTCCCTGCCCGTGAAGCTGGGGCAGCAGGCAGGAAGCTTCAACTGGGACAACCTCTTGAACTGGGGCCCAGGCTTTGGGCATTATGTGGACGTTTTCAAGGATTTGGCATCACTTCCCGAAAAAACAATGGCAGCAGCAGCAGCAGCAGCTAGTGAAGACAGCAAAGGTGGTACAACAAAGCCTGTTTCCAAGGAGGGGGAAGCAGAACAGTATGTATAGGCTTTGTCTCTGGTGTTGCCGCAGTGCAAGGCCATGGAACAGTCAGACTTTTGTATGGTTGTAGAGAAGGAAAGGTCAGCATTTGCACCCCAGGCCAGTTTGGTTGGAGGAGACTTTAAAAATAATAACCATTATGCTGCTGAAAGAGACTTAAAACATTTTTAATTTAATTATGCTTGGATGAATTTATTTCTCCTGCATGCATTGTATTTGGAAACGATATTTGGCATGCAGTTTTTGAAAAGGGTTTCCTATTTACCATTGTTTGGTTTGTGATTCTTAAATTAATAATGCTTTGTTCTGAAAATGAACTAATTTTTTTTTAATTGTGAAGGATGTGTATATTGTATCCAGCTACTAATGTGTTTTATGATGCAAAAGTATTGAGGATTTAATTTTCCTTAAGAAGTGCATGGAAGAAGGATGATGAATGAAGGAATTACAGTAGCAAGTTGTCTCAGAAAACGTAGTCGCTATATCCTGCAGTTGCTCAAACGTAAGGATTGTGGAAGAAATCAGCTTGAGTAATTGCTGGCAACAGTGCTGTAAGTCATATTCCATACAAGAGGTGCTAGAGGCAGCTCAAGCTGGTCAGCACTTTAGGATTTATTTTCAGCTTGTTAATTTGTTTGTTTGGGGGCTTTTCTGTCTTCTTTTGGGGATTTTTTTAATTTTTTTTTTTTTTGACAAAGTTGTGTGAGAGCTTCTGAATCTCTATGAAATATTTGGGGATGCTAAACCCTGGTCCCTGCCTGCCCCCCTCCGTGCTTCCAGTGGGAGGGGAGTGCTTGGTGTCAGGAAAGAACTCCATTTCCACATCTCTTGGCCTTGCAACACGGCTGTGCAGCTGCTGCAGCCCATGTTTCTCCCCATCTTTCATTTTCCATGTGTAGTCTGGAAAGGTAGTAATTAACACTTCCTCACCTGCCTCATGGCTGTGTTGTGAGGACTAATTAGTTAACTCATCCGAAGTGCTTAGGCATTATGAAGCACTATAATAAGTATTATCGTAATTATAATTAAAGCACTGCCTAGCCTTTGTGACCCTGGAGTGGCATTTTCTGCATTATATGATTTTCTATGATGAAAACTTTGAAGAATTATTTATTGTATAGAAAATTACTGCACTCTAGCATTTTGGAGCGGATATGAGGGAAAACTACTTGTAGACTCATTAAAGTAGCTTACTGTTTGTCCCAAATTCCCTAAAGTTTTATGTTAAGTAGAACTTCACAAAGTCCTTACATCTTCATGCAAATCTGATGAACCTATCGTACTGTGTAAAAACTTCCAAATTTTTTTTTTTTTACCTAAGCTGTGTTTTTATATCAATATTTTCCTATGCTGAATAATTTTCTTACTTTCAGGGAAGGTAAGAAAAATACTTTTTTTACATTTGTTACTTATGTAACATCCATATTTTTCACATTTTGATAAAATTGTAACATACTGTATGCTTTCTACCTGTAAATGCCAATAATAGAATTAAAATATTTATTTAAAATCTTTAGTGGGCAATATTGGAATCATTTGACCTTTTCTCTCTCTATTTTTTACTCCCTGATCTTCACTTATATTAACGTTTTTTCAGAAAATGGACTTTAAGAAGCAAGTTAGTAGTGTAAAAATACACATTCAGAGTTCAGTCGTGGTGAAGGCAGCACAAGTATCACTGTGGAAATTAAATTCTTCTCTCTGCAGAGGAGCAGCATGAGCCCTGCGTGCTTCTTGAGGTATGACCAAGTCTCGTGTGGCTGTTCCTTACCAAGTAACAAATTTTACCAAGGATGAGAGAAGCAGTCCACCTATCCACCTTACATGTTACTAGTGACCTTGATTTGTTCAAAAAGTAGCAGGTTTCACCTTTCTCAGGGAGATGGAGAGGAGCTATTGTTGGGGCACTGTGACATTGCTGGACCTGAGATCATGTCAAGTAGCACCGAGTCTCCTTTCAGATGACGAAACTGTATTTTAGTCCATAGAGGACTATTAGTAGCAACTGGTCTTACATTTGTTAACCAAGACTTCCAATTCTATTCAAATCAGAATCTTTCCAGTATGTATATAGCTGGAAGTGAGAGAACAAGATTCAGCTTTAAGAAAGCAGCAGCTGAACAATAAATAGTTGCATTTTTGTATATTTATAAAAGACTAAATCAGCTTAGACAACTTTTGGAGAATGCAAACAGTGACAAAGTTTACAGGCAAGAGGTGAGTTACAATTTTTATTGATGGTATTTTGTTTGAAGAACTTAAAAGATTGACAACATTTCTTATTTGTTACTTATTTGTTTTGGTTTTTTGTTAGCTTATCTTGGAACCGGCAAGGAGGAATTGACACTCTCTTTAGCTGAAAATGCTGCCAACTTCATCTTGCTCCACAATGGTGAAAAGATAGTAGGGCAAAGTAGCACACATTTATATATAAGTAATTTCTTCTGAAATAACATGAGATCCACAAATGATTTCTGAGTTTGAGTAGCTGCTGTAATTAAACATCTGTTAAAAAGCTGTATGTTTAGTTTGAATATTATCCTTTAATGCAGACTGTACCACATCCAAGCAGTGAGTTTAATAACTCATGAAAACTTTAACAAGTGAAATCTGTTAAATATAACACCAAACATACTGAGAACTGCATTATGCCAGTTAAATATTCTGAGATTATTAAAAAAAAAAAAATGAAAATAATATGCAATGTGGCCTTACACAAAATTTGTCATACCTTTAAATGCAGTTTGCAGCATATTGAGTTGTAGTGCATTCTAAATGTTGACACTTTCTATGATAAAGAAAATTATGTATTTTGCTTATTTCCTTGTTTCCCCATTTCTTAAAAGCACAGATATGTTTTTGATACAGAAATGTATTCATTTCCGTCTCAGTTCCTTCATTATGAGAATCAGAAAAAGGGTCCAAGTGACTCATGTGAAACAATCATCCCAAACTATTGTGAGGAATGAGCTGCATAATTCCCCTGCTTCATCGTTTGAACTGCATGGTCCTGTTTCAAAATCTAGGACATTATAAATCACATATCAGGAAAGGAAAACAGTCTGCATTGTTCACTTCCCAGGAGCCTTCCAATATATCTTATGTCAGCAATAAGGCTTTAATTGACCAGCCTTTCTAAAGTCAAACAAGATTGTAATGTGGTTACAGTTGCACTCTAGCTTGACTGTTTGTGGGACATGGTTGCTGCTTTCTGCCAATCAGCTGGGCCGAGCAAGACCTCTTAATGGATGTTGTACATACGTTATTCTCGGTATAACATCTCCACATTTGCAAGATTAAAAACTTGTTATTCAAGCATACTTTAAATATTCTTACATCTAAGATGCTTAAGCAATTTCTAAATGATAATAATAATAAAAAAAGATTTAGTACTGAAATACTCTTTTGTAAAATTGAAAAACAGAGTGGCTACACTGTAAAAAGTGTATAACATAACTCTTGTGGGTAAGGAAAATTACTGCTTATATCTCCCTATTTCTCCTCGTTAATCACTCTTCTGAAGACTGAGTTAAATGAAATCATTCCTCTACTTTCTTCAACTCTTAGTCTTTTTCAATAATGTCCTTCCCATGTCTCCCCATAAAGCTCTGAGAGTGTGCTCAGTGTTGGTGATGGAGCACTCTGTGCAGCCAGCCTTGTGGGAAGCCAGGACAGGACAGAGCACCTCTTTTGCACAGGACTGTGAGCCCCCCCAAGCATGGGGGCCCAGGACTGGCTGCCATCACAGCTTCACATAAACTAACGTGGGCTGAGGCATGGAGATTTGTTTGGTTTTCTGCCTAGATTCTCAGGGAGATGTAGAATTACTGTGTTTATATTTCCACTGCTTATTCTCACTAGCAGCTTGCAAAGACACACTCTGGTTTCTTTCCCATGGGAGGAGCTGTGTCACTGTCCTCCTTCTTCTACAGAATTAGAGTTGATCTGTCATTGGTGTCTCAGATGGGGATGCTTTCTCATAATGACTAATCAGATAAGGATAGACAGGATAGACAGGAGTATGTCAGATTTACTTGGCACTTTCTTTTATACATGTGAAAATGAAATCACGATAGTCTTGAAATTCTGTAATTTCTGGTGTGGCCCCAAACTATTAAAAGATGTGAAATCTAGATTTGCCTGATTCAAAACCTTCAAATATTTTTCATCTGTTGTGTAACTTAAGAAAACCCACAAAAATAACAGGTACAATACTTGAACAAGTAACCTATAATCCTACATCCTTCTAGTGAAAACATACCATGTCAACAAGTTGGCTATGAGTTGAGTATGACTGCAACCAACAACTCAGAAAGTATTGGTGAGCAGTGTGAAATCCAGCTTGTGATGTAATATTCCAGCTTGGAAATGAGAAGTCTTGGGGTAAGGAGGGGTGGGAATTCTCATTCAAAAAAGGAATATGGAACCAAACATATCTTAGAAGTGTACAGCAAAAGGACTAGAACTGCCAGTGGCAGAAAGGTAAATTACTGTTGGATATAAGGAAAATTATTCTGGCAATGGGAATGGCTAGGTGCTGCAAGAGTGCTTGCTCAGTGGTATTGTCCCTGGAAATATCTGAAACTTACTTGAGCAACATGCCAGGAAACTTCATTCAACTTCATAGCTGGTGTTACTTTGTCCAGGGAATTAGTCCACATGACTTTTAAATGTCTCTTCCAACTTCCTGTGATTCCAGGTAAGTCCAACACTCATCAATTCCCCTTCTGATTGTTATAGAAAGACAGGTAAGACATAGTGGCCTGGGTCACCAGCCATCCTTTAGTACCAAAATATTTGAAGATCTGTCCATCGGAGGCACAAATGAGGAGTACAAATGACTCTTTTGTACAAGGTAGTACATGAGGAGTACCTTGAGACCAGATATATTTTTTGCCATCCAACACCTGTTGGTGATAATCTGAAGTGCCGTTGAGATGACAGGATAGACTGTGTGCTTTTACTGTACGTAATGATCACCTCCTGTGCCACTTTGAGAGTAATGTCTTTTTTACTGTATTGTGGATTATATTTCTTAAGCATAAAATTCAAACTATAATATTATCCTTTGGTGTATTTTAAAATGTTGTCATGTAAAAGGCACTTTCTTAGCAGAAATCTATAGGAGGTTCCTAATTAATCTTTTCTGTTGAAATTTGGGCGGGAGAATGAGGAGAAAAAGAGGAATCGGTAAAGAAGTTGCCATTTTTTAAGTAGAACTGAAGGAAGAGGAAAGTGAACAGGTTGATCTCCCTGTTTTCTCTTGTGAGTGTTCTACTGTTCACTCTTTTATCCTCTTCCATGTCCACCTATGTAGTCTTTTAACAATCTTTCCTGTGTTCTTCGAAGTCAGTGCTTTGTTCGTTCCAATATCCTCACTTTGGTTTCCTGTAAATAGCAGTGAATGAAGGTGACTGATAGCATGTAATCAGGTTGTTGGTGATCATCACTGCCTTGTTTCAAATATTTGGATATTTGCACACAATTTGCCTTTCCTATACTTTGTATGAATATCATGTTCATTAAGTCAAGCCTTATACAACCCCTACAGTAAACCAGTCCATTTGGGTCCCTAGCCATTTTTATAGCCTTCTCTTTTCCCAAGTGACCTCCAGATTTCAGCATCCTGCTGTATGGGGATGGTCGTCAGTAGACAGAGTGTTTATAAGTTGGATATTGTGTTATAAGTACCTTTTATCTCTGTAAGAGGCCTTCACAAAGTAAATTCTCCACAGAATCACTCTTCCATTTTATGGCCATGTGCATTTCATTTAGGAGCATGTACAAAAATAAAAAAATAATAATATTGTAATAGTAGCAGGCGCATTTCTCAACAACTTCTAAACGTAGATGGAAGAGTCCATAAAAGCAATGCCAAAAGGTTTGGCAACCTGCTAAAACAAAACCACAGGGCATTTCAGTTGATTGCATTCTCCGCTGGGGAGAAAATACTGGCAAGCATGTCTACCACTAATGATGAAAACTGCTTGACATCTAAGCAGCTAATGGTGAAACACTGTGAGCAGAGCCTGCCTAGAGCCAGCCTGCATGAGGTGTCTGTCAGACTTTGCAGGTCTCACCTGGGATCCACTTCTAAGAGCACCCAGGACCAGAGGCTCTTAAAAGCACACTTCATGATTTTCAGGAGCCTTAACTTGGGGCCCCAGTCACTAGGAATGCTATCTTGCGCCTCTTAACCAATGCCAAAGGCTAGTCCCCAGGGGTGACTCTGAGGTGATTCCGCATGAATCAATGAATTCTGTTATTCTAATTTGCCATTTATTGATGAGGAAAAAGGTGGCTCTCAATCTGTCGTTCCGAGGAAGTGTTAAGTTTTGCAGGACACAATTTGCTGAAGTTTCCACCAACTTGGCTTGAGCTCCTTGAGCCTTTTGTCAGCTCAGCACTTGTGAAGGGCTGTTTATGCCAATACCCTCTACAGTGCCATATGCAAGTCAAATAGTGGCATGTTCTATCCTTTCTTTGTGGTTGTTAAGGATCACACTGTGGCTTCATGCAGCTCTGCATCACCCCATCTTGCACAATATTCCTGCTTCTTTGCTTTCAGTACAGGGTAAAATGAGTGTCCAGAAGAATGCTGTTTTTTTTCTCTTTCTTACAATTGGAAAGCACAGCTAGTGATAAGTGGAGAATGAGGATAAATTGGTCCTCCTTCCCACCAGTAAATAAGAATGCTAATGTCAATGCATGTAATTTTAACCTAAATCTTAGAAGGAGGATTTTAGGGAAGAAGTGTCAGCTAGAAGAAAACAGTGATAAAAGCCCCATATCCTAACATTTGTTCCAGATTCGGGACAAAGCAACAGCATTCCAGTTAAAAGCTGAGATCATTACAGTCTTTCTAGACTTCTGCCAGGCTCCATGGATGGCGTGCAGTATTTCAGATATCTCATGTTTTGTGTCTACTGCTGTGTTAAGATTGTCAAGAGAAGAAAAGAAGATAGCTCTGGGCTGAATCATAAAGCAGATTCTCATCACTGAAGATGAGAAACTTCAGAGTGAAAAGATCTGCCAGGTTGAAAAACCAGTGAAAGAAATCCAGGTTGCAGCAGCAGAGCAGAGATGGCCATGATGGAATGAAAATTCCACTTATCCTCCCAAGATTCTCAGTACTCCCTGAGCACTCTCATTTCCACAGTCGGCATGCACAAGGCAGCAGTTCAGGTGTGTGTGTTCAGCAACTCTTTTGTAGACCAAAAAAAATGAACTGAAACTGTCTCTACAAAGGAGAACATTTCTACTCACACATACATAAGCTTATGTGTACGCATAGCAACATATGTACACATTCATGAACATGCTTTCCATATGCCAATTAATACCTTGAAAATTCCCTGGCAAGACTCCATGATTGGAAAATGGATTAACAACCTCTCTCCAGCCCTGAGTAAGAATTAAAAAAAAAAAAAAAAAAAAAGGCAACAAGCCACTGTTCAGCAGAATTCTCTGTATTCTTTTAAAATACCATGACTTTTCTGTGTAGCCCATTAGAAAAGGAGCACAGAAGATAAATAGGTCCCTGTATTTATGTTTGTTAGTTTATTTCCCTTGAGTCTTTTAAAAGCTAGAGCCTGATTTAGCAATTAGTGTTTGTACTTGCATATCTTCTGCAATTAGCTACTACAGCAAATTAGGGAATAAGAGATTAACATTAATATAAAAACCAAACATAAATATAAAATAAAACATACCTGATGAAAAATGGATGTTGTTGAGTCATTCAAAAAACACACTTTCATGTTAATGACCAACAATAATTCCAAATATACGTAATAATTTCCTTTAAAATACAATTCCCTCTTAATAATGCAAATCTTTATTAAAACACTTTGTTAAGCCTTGGCAAAGATGTTATGTGATAGCGTTGTGTGACAGGAGGCTGATTTTAAGCAAGAGTAGTGAGCTGTGATACAGAAACACATCCTCGGCATCAGAACACTTGGAACAGCCTCCTGTCCCAACCGCAGCTGCTTGTTGCAGTTTTGCTGTGGCAGCATTCATAGCTGCCTGTGAATATTCTTTTTCTGCCTTAACTTTATTTGCCTAGGCAGTTTGTAACAGCCTGGAGATTTATTTACAAACAAGAAGATGCTTTTGGAATGAATCACCAATTGGCATTTCAATCTCCACTGAAATGTTTTTGTTACCAAGAAAAAGGGCAGGCCAAAGCTTCCCATCTTCTTCATGTTCTTTTCACCCTTGCCCTCATCCTTGTTCTTTAAGACCTTTCTGGCTGAAGAGGTTAGCAAATGATACTTTGAGAGGGAAGGGAAGATGCACCTTTATTTGAGATGTAATTAAAGCTGAAAGCACTTAAAGGTAACAACAGGGAAGAATGCAATCCTTAAAAAACTGACAATTAATGTTACAAGTCTCCAAACTCTTGGAACGCTCCAGCATTTAAGCCATTTTTTTTTTATGAATATGTAGAAAACTCTGGCATCTAGAAATTCTAGAAAACTCTGGAATGCCACAAGAAAGTCAAACAACCAGATTATTGAATCCATAGCAATCACATTTTTATTACAATTACTCAGAATCTACAGTGGATATCTTAATGTCCGTGTATGAGGTGCACTAACACCACCACGAGATCGCTTGCATCACCACAGGCAGAAAACAGCCTTAATGTTAGGCCCCTGAAGATGACAATTATTCCTTTTTTTTTCCTGAAGGAACATTCCTGGTAAGTGCCAGTAATGCTTGAAACTTGTCCTCTCAATATCAGTAGGAAATGACTTTTCAGCTAGGGCAAACCATGTGCTATTATTGTTGTCTGGGGCTTTTCCAACCCTATTACATTTATGGTCTTTCTGTTTTTTTAAAATCATTTGCAGCTTAAGTCATGTGAAAGAGGTGAGAAATATTCTCATTATTTCAACGTAACGTTGTTTTTTTTTAAATAAACTTTTTAGTTGCAGTAAGAAGTAGTTTGCTATGAGGGAAATTTTGGATTACTTTAAATAATATGCATTTTGACTTCTTTTCCTAGTGTTAAAAGAGGTTCTGTTCTTGTTTTCCTGTCCTTCTTAGAACCCACTTGATTTTTTCAGTGTTATTTTTGCTCACAGGCTCTTAGCATTACAACCGGTGGCAGTTTTCTATTAAGCTAATTCTGCAGATTGTTTCCCTTAAGTGAAACCTGTCAATACTGCTCAGCAGATTGCGGTGAAGGGGGCCCTTCTTTTCGGTTGATTTGAGTACTCTTACTGAATAATTGTATCTGACAAGTTTCTGAAGCTTTGTCAAAGTTTCCTTCGCCTTCCGATTTGGGTTGCTTCTGTTTTAATTTTAAGATGTCCCTGGATGGTTGTCAAGGGAAATGAATTTGGCTGTTTTGTTTTAAGTGACATTCAATACTCTGAAAAAAAAAAAAAAAAAAAAAAAAAAAAAGAAGTGGAGTATGACAAGTTTGTAATTTTGTCAATTTTTCTTTTTCCATTTATGAAATGGCTAGACATGCATGTATCTAACTCTTCTACTGGTGCAGTACACCATGTCCTGGATTTTTAACAGCATTTTTCTACAGCTGGTTTAGGAGTACAGGCTTGGGGCTTTTTTTTTTTAAATGCTTATAAATGAACTTTATGACTTTTGTAGAGTAGGAAGAGTACTTAACCTGGCAAATGTCAGTGACAAGAGAAGAACTGTAGTATACAGAGCAGATAAGAGAGCATCTTCCAAATGGTCTCATCAGCATTTCTCTGCCTTCTGTCAGCAGACACTGTCGCTTTGTGAAAAAACAAAGCTATAGAGTCTATAAAATCTGAAAAAAAAGTAATATGGAAAACCATAGTGTTTGTGCACAGCACACAACAGGTTACAAAGCTAGCATCTGCTCTTAGTAAGCATTTCTAATGAGACCAAATAGCACAGGCTCCTGGGTGTAGCTGCCTCCTGTGCTTTGCTCTGAGGACTTGGTAAAATGGGCACCTCTCCACTGAAAGCATGGGCATGCTGCTGAGTTTAGCAGCTCAAGGGCTGACTCTTGGTGGGTAGTTAAGAACAGGACAGTGTCTGCACATTTGCGAGCGCATTTCTGTCCCCCTTGGTGACATGCGTGTAGTGTTCTGTGCTGGGTATTCTGGGCACAGCGTGTTAGCTGAATTGGATCCTCCTCTTGTAGGTGTGCACAGGCTGTCTTCCTACCAATGCACTGAGATAACAGATGCACAAAATGTTGTCAAGCTCCCACATCAGCAATTACCGTGGCACAGTTCAGATGCATGAGGCATTTCCCTGCTAATTAACTAGCACCATTACCCACATGCAATGGTTCACCATTGACTGTGGCAATTAGGCAGTGCTGATGTGCCAGCTGCTGCAGGCATGGACAGCATGCATCATCCCAGTACCTACAGGCTGCTGTATTTCAGAGTTAACACAGCACATGTTCAGTGGTACTTCTGAGGCAGTGAGTCAGAAAAGATGCAATATGGCAGCAGATGAGCTTGCAAGCAAGCTGAGAAGCAGCACATCAGGGGAAATCTCTGCCTTTTGAACCCATGTTCTGACACTCATGGTAATTGTTGGTTTGAACAACATGCTTCAGACGCTTAAAAAGCAGCTGACTTGGCAAAGGCACAGCATCCACATCTGCAGCTTTACCTTTTCACCTGGCTGCCAGACATTTTGTGTGTTAATTGCACTCTCTGTTGCTATAAAGGTGTAGTGGAGCTTACATAGCATCTTTTTCAAAATAAAACTCACCAAAATGCACAAAACTCTGTGTTTCTGTAGACTTGTGTTTTATTCAACATTCGTCTGCTCAGTCCTTAATTTATTTTGAAAGTTGATATTCATGCCTGAACTGATTTATATCCACTGTGTCTCTGTTCCCAGTCTCAGTGGGAAGATGGCAATAAGCAGCTACTCCTGACAAGGCACACTGAGAGATTAGGAAAAACTTATTCTACAAAAGTGGTCAGGTACTAGAACCAGGGAGGTGGTGGTCACCATCCCTGGAAGCATTCAAGAAATGTGGAGGTGTGGCACTGAGAGACATGGTTCAGTGAGCAATATTGGTGGGAGGTGGACATTGGGCTAGATGATCTTAGAGGTCTTTTCCAACCTTAATGATTATATGATTCTCTGGTTTCCAAGGCTACAAATGAAACTGAGTTCCCAAGTTGCACACACCACTGGTCCACTAATGCTATGGGTTTTCACTGAGTGGCAGGGGGGATTATATAGATGAAGGACTTAGAGTCTACGTTACATGTATGCTATGCTAAATGGCTGTTGACTACCATGGCATGATGGTAACTCTTAAGCCTCAGCTCTGGGTCTGGTGTCCACCATATGATGTTTGCTGTCTTCTAATATTCCCATTGCTTCACAGTGTCCACTGAAGTGGCTCCTATCTTGCAGAAGTACAAGGAAGAGATTAATCCTTCCTACTCCCTTGCTCTGTATTTTGTACACCTACAGCTGCAGGACATCTGCTGAGGCAGAAGATTCTACATAAATAAGATGTTAATGTAAAAAATGTTATTTACTTTACCTAAAATGAGAGTGTTAAGGAAATGTCTAAGAGGCTGTGTATCTTCCCTGTGACAGCTGGACAGAGGCTTCTAAACAAAAAGCAGCAGGCAACCTAGTATTTTCAAGGGGTCCTTTACATTTTCTGTAAACTGTGGGAAGAAAATCTTTTCAGGTTCCTTTCCATAGTTCTTTTTCGTCTTAATTGCTCTATTGTACTTTCCTTGCTCCTTGCTCTGGTGGGATCCTTTTCCTGCTTACTGAGGCTTAACAAATTGTTGGGAGGGTCACACACAACTTTCATATGACCTCACATGCCAGAGCAAACACATATGGAAGAGAAATATCCTTGTCCATCTTGGAAAGACACCAGAGCTCAACTGAGCATTTTCTTTTGCTTGTCTTTCTTCTAGATCCAATCTGATGTGGCCATATTCAGCCATTGCAATGATTTGGATTTTTAGGTTTTTTTACTTGACCTCAGGTAGAGGCTTGTTTTGAGCATGCTGCACATCCAGGGACTTAGGCCACACAACCCACTGGACAAAAACTGGCACAAAGGAAGTTGTCTCTGAACATCAGGAAGCAATTCTGTGCTATGTGGGTGATGGAGCACTGGCACAGATTGCCCAGAAAGGTTTTGGGGTCTCCTTCTTGAAGATCTTCAAAAACCTGGACATGTTTCTAGGCACCCTGCTGTGAGTCACATTGCTTTAGCAGGAAGGTTGAACCAAGAGATGATCTTCAGAAGTCTCATCCAACCTCAGCTAATGCCATTTTCAGAAGACACAGATAATATGAACAATCATCACAATGAGGTTTAGCAGGCCACACGATCAGCAAAAGGACCCCAGCCAATTTCCTGGCTATGAGATCACTAAAAGCAACAGCTTCTGAGTGCTTACAGCCAATGCCAAGTGGAGAGGGAGTAAAAGAGCGAGCAGTTCTGTGCTGCCACAGCTGCAGCTTCAGCAAAAACACTGTGCCACCATCTTCACTGTGCTGCAGGAAAACTTGTCAGTGACCTAGATATTCAGGGTCCTTTTTTACTGATGATAATGATCTCCCATCTTGACATGATTAACACACAAGGACCTGCCTACTGATAATAATCTCTTTTGTTAGAAAGAAAAGAGTCTTCCATGTTTGCCAGACTTAGCACTGATATGGTAAAGGCAGCTAGAGGGGGAAAACATGCTGTGTCAGCAGCATAACACGAACAAATCAAACCCTCAAATTATTTGTGGTTGAATGTTTGTTCCATGACTCTTTTGTCACTCAGCCTCCCTTCATCATGTCTTCTTTTTTCCCTTGCTAAACTACTTTGACACATTTTCCGTTCTATTCATCACTGGAAACTGCTGCTGTGGTAGGACAGTGCATTCTTTCCTCTTTCTCCCTGATTTCTGACATCTGTAACAAGCCATAGTGCTTTTGGCGTTCCCTGACCACTCCCATGCTCCCTGACATACCTTCTGCTGGAGCTGTAAGCTAGCCCTCTGTACCTACTTTTTCAGCACAGAATTAAAGCAAAATGAGATGACAATCACATGCAAAGCTGGGAAGTCTCCTCCTGTTGGGGTAATGTGTGAGGGTCTGATGAGAATATACTATGTTCCAAGAGAGTGTTTTCTTACTTATACAAAGCCTGATCATTTCCAAAGTATGTCATTGCCATGTGTTCAGATCTTATACAAGATCCCAACACAACATTCCTGCTCTGAACATTTCCAGCTACTCCTTCGGCACTCAGGCTAAGCTCCCACCTTGGCAGTGAGTAAGGGCATTGCTTTTACAGGCTTATTCAGCCAGGAAGGAACAAGCCTTCCAGGTAAATGGCAGAAAGCTTAGCATCTGATAATAGACAACCAATACTTTGGACAGGTTTTTCCTTAGAATGCTATTAAACAGCAAATGAATTTCTCAGCCATGCTCTGGGGTCACTGAATATTTTATATTGGTTATTTACTTACTGTGTACCACTATAAGACATCAGCCATCAGGCAATGTAAGGACATGGCACTAAACTGTAACTGTGGAAGGGCCTCCAGTAGCAAGCTTCCTCTGCTTGTAACAAAAGACAGCAAACAAGCTGTTTGCCTTCAGGTGCTTTAAGGAATGTGTCTTTATGTTACTTGCTGATCCTTGTTTAAATCTTCCCACCAGGTCTGTGCTGAAAGACACACCAGTTTTTGCAAATGTCTCTTGGTCTCTCATCAGTCTTGCAAAACTGGCTGATGTATTTCTTTGGGTACAGGTTGGTGCTATTTCTCTGAAAGGTATTGTAAAAAGAACTCTAACAAACACTGCACTCTAGGTTTGTACATAGAAGGCAACGTCCATGTACAAAATGGACATAGGAATACTTTTATTTTGTTGATAGATACAGATATATATCAAATGCCACTGCTTTTTACTTTAATGAAATTCTGATTATTCCACTAGCCATCCTGTACCATCTGAGCTGAAATCCTTCGTAGGCTGAAAAAGAAACACAACAGAAGTTATACTGGGTTTAGTGGAAGAATGCAGCTTCAAGTGCCAAGACTCCCTTCTTTTTTCAAGTCACACACAAAAAATGCTGCAGAAGCTTTCTTGAATATATCCAGCGAGTTAGATTTTCCCTTGGCCAGTGGAAATCAAGAACAAAGGAAGAAATACACATAGGCCATGTTTTGTAGCCAAATGCTCTGGTCATCCACTAACCAAAAATGTTGAAATAGCTAAGTAAATGAATTTTTCTGATGCAGAACTACATGAAAGGCTGCCTTGAGGAGCTCCCCACCACAGACTTGCCACTTTCTGTTTTTTTCCCCTAAGGACGTCAGCTTTGGTTTACCCTCTCCTCTCTTTTCCCCACTTAAAAGGTGCCACATTCTTGCTGAAATCTCCATTCCCAGAGCAAAGGAAATTATTAGTTCCCCAAACTTAAAAATGACCAGATCTTCCTCATCTGAACCTCATTTCAATAATTAGTAGGAGGATGTACCCCTCCTTGACAGAGCAAATCTCACCTAAAAGAACTGGAGCTATAAGTGTTCTACAGGGACACTCTTCTGGTTTCTCCTCAAGTGCAGAATTACTCTTCATACTCTGTGCTCCAAATTCTAGATAAAGACAGTGATATGTGAGCAGCATTTAAACCCATTTCCTATCTCCACAATATACAAAGAACGGAAGTAACTGATCTGCACTTTCTTGTTCAGTTTTTCCTAGCTTCTGATGACTTTTTCCACTTGTTTATACTGCATTTCTTTGAACAGTTTATGTGATCTGTACGTGGCTGATCAATTATAGCTAGAAGCTGTAAATCTGTGGGAAAAACCCCTAGAGAAAATGCAGCACTTAGCACACTGCTGAGGGAGGCACACCCAAATGAAGATTTAACCCTCTCTTCTCCACAGAAAATCCCCAGTGTGCTTAGCATTGCTTGACTGGGCAATGAAAAGAAGTTACGTTGTGATGACGGCATCTCATGTGACTGTTCCCCACTTTTCCCCTTGCTAATTAAAGGCATATTTATTTGGTTTCATTCATGCTAAGTTGGGTTAGAGCTGTGTAGGGGTATATGAATTTTGAGCCATTTCTGAAGGGCTGGTACCACAAGCATTAACTTTGCCTGCTTCCCAAGGTACCTAAGGCTTTGGTAAGAGAACTCTTATCTGCTCTGAGAATCTTAAGTCTTCAGTTTACACATGTGGTATCTCAGAGTTTCTGATGACAGAAGGTAGTGATGACTCCCTTTCAGGCTGTTGGAGCAGCCCCATTTTAGCTTTGCGCTCTGTCCTCATGGCCTATAAATAGCATTTCATAAAGCAGGTCTCTTCTGTGTCTTACTAGTCCCTTGAATAAACTTTTTTTTTCTACAAAGAGATAAAGGTAAGCCAACATCTAATGATTTCAAAATATGGAGTTATCAGGACTCACTTGTTTATATTTTGGTTTCAGAAGAAAGGGGAAACAGTAGAGTGCTGTCAAAGTGGCTTATTGCTATAACTTGTTGGAAGAGTCTACTGACATTTATATTTTGAATGAGTTTGTTGAAGTAAAGATAGACTTCTGATGGATTAACTGGGAGCAAAAACTTGATCTTACAATAGCAAAAAATAGCATAGTATTCTTGCTATCTGCACATTGTCTTTACAAGAGAGGTCATCTTTGTGTTGCTGGGTGGTTCTTTTCTTGGAGGGGAAAGGTTGTTTTTAATACTGAATGATAAAAAGACCCTGAAAAAATAAATAATCTTGCTGAGACTGGAGGGGGGAGGAGGGGACTGCCCTCAGGAAAGCATTGTGTTTCCAAGGCTTTACTCCTTCAACAGCCTGGCTCTGGAGTCATGACTGTGTGTTTATTATTGTATTATTGTTGTATATATTAATAGTCTGACCAGTAAAACTCCACCAGCATCATTTCAGAAAATGCAAGTGAGAGAAAATAGCAATGAACCATCCAAAATAGTACTTGCTGAAGCTATTTTCAGCTGTCAAGGAGCTAGCAAGCTTCAGTGAGCTTGCTCATATGGCCTATGGCCCCTTTGTTTTCCTTCTTTCCTTTCTGTTTTGTGATATTCTCCTATCAGTGTGGCATATGTTGGCAGCACAACAAACCACAGAATATTTTTGAGGAGGGAGAGATATTTAAGCTAAAATTTTATTCTAGATTCACCAACAGACTTGATAAGGGTCTGAGATTGTGGCTGAGATGGGAACAGAAACCTGAGAGCTATTGCTTTCAAATTCCCAGCACTAAGTTGTGGTCACTTCTGAGACTGCATAAAATAACTGAATTGATTTAATCATCTACAGTAGATTCAGAACAGTTTCTGTATGGTCTGTCAGTCCAAAGGGTGCAGGCAAAACATCCATTTGGTTCTGGGTTAATGCTGCATCGCTCAATGGGAAGCCTTTCCTCCCAGTCCTTCCTTGTGGCTTTCTACAACAGCAGGCCTTTTCTTGTCATCCTTTTGCTTTCCTTCTTGATTAATTACACTCAGATCCTGGGTTGGTCAGAGCTCTGACCCAGTCAAAGCACACTGAATTTCCATAGGTCAGTTTTTGAAGTACTAACAAGGTAGAAAACATCCTTTTCAGTGCATAGAAGCTTGTATTAATCATAAGTGAAGGGTGTGCATGTCAGTCTCCCTCCTGTTCTCCCTGCCCACTCAGGATTTTTCCTCCAGACTTTCTCCTAGCAATATTTTGTGGTTAACTCAGTTGTCATAAATGCTATGCTGTCCCCTCACAGACTCTTGGAGACTCTTGTGTTGTCTGAGTCACTTCAGTGGACTAAATTGTAGAATCATAGAATGGCTTGGGCTAGAAGGGATTTCAAAGGTCATTTAGTTTCAACCCCACTGCCATGGGCAGGTTTGCCAACCACTAGATCAAGGATGCCCAGGGCCCCATCTAGCTTCCCCTTGAACACCTCCAGGGATAGAGCATCCACAATCTCTCTGGGCAGCATGTGCCAGAACTTCACCACTTTCCCTGTGACAAACTTACCCTTGATGTCTAATCTAAGTTTCTTCTCTTTTAGTTTAAAACCATTTCCTCCTGTCCTGTCACTATCTACCCATGTAGAATCATAGAATCGCTTGGGTTGGAAGGGGACTGCAGCCCTTTCAGCAGCTTGCCATCACCCACAGCAATCCCTATGCTAGACATCTGCTCTGAATTTGTCCACTTGCTTGATGGAGCTTTTCCCTCTCTCCAGCCCAGGTGGCAGGGGCGATGGAGAGCAGGGCTGCAGGGCTGCATGGGCACTCAAAGTGATGCAGAGGGGGAGGCAGGGAGCAACTGTACCGGTGTAGGTGATCCACCTTGGACTTGCAGCCTTGTTAGGTAAAATATGTCTTAACAGAAGATTATATTATTTCTCCCAGAAAACAGGGAGAGCTCAGCCTGAGTCTGCATTCCCTTTAGTTTTCAATTAGTGAAACTATGCTGGCCTTGCCAGATCTATTTCTGATTTATATAGAGATAACTAAGATCAGAATCAGACGTTTTGAAGTCCATTGTGTTTACAGGCATGCATCAGTCCTGCAGAAAGAGCTAGGTGGTACCTCACCATTCTAGGCCACACAATGCTATGACGTCCCACACACTGCTCCCCACCCACCATCCTGCAGCACAGCCAGCCCTGCCAGCATCCTGGGCACCACCACGAGGCTCACCGTGCCTTTGTTGCACAGGTAAGGAAAAGCCATCAGCAGAATTGCTCTCTGTTTTGAGGGGCGGCCTTTCCACAAGCAGAACTACGTGTTCAGTGAAATGCAGCTTGCTGATAAATCACTTGCAATGGTGCTGAAGGCCGGCATTGCCATGGTTGTTTATACTCCGTTACAGCACGGCTGCTACAGAATGCACTGCTGGGCCTTCAGGCCCTATTTCTCAGAATGAAACGTTCACTCAGCAGCTGAGCTTGTTTTTGTAATTAATAACATTTAAAGTGACAGAGGCTTAGCTTCTCCTTATGACTTTTCTTTCAATGCCCGTGACACTGCAAAGATTCACTGACTTCTTTCAGTCAGTGCCAGTTAACTACAGCCTAGCGTTGCTGAGGTTTGCCGTTCTTCAGTCTTTTTTACACCTGCACTAATTTCATTTTAATCAAGTAGGAAACCAGTTGAGCCTGGAGGGGGCTGAGGAGCTGAAAGCAGAGTGAGTCAGTGAGACAGGCCCATGCAGCATGCCTTATGGCAGCCCCCACACCTCTCTGCTGACCCACAGATCTGAACACAGGCAATTCTCAAACACACCTCTGCAGTGCCTCATCCGTCTATGCACCAAGTAACCAAGAGCAGGACCTGATCTGCAAGCTGAGCTTTTCCAAGACAACAAAATAAAGCCAGAGCGGAGTTAACTAACATCATTCAAAATGCTTTAGTATGTTAAGAACAAAATGTTGGCTGTTCTGCATCTGTGCTGAATCAATAATGTCAGAAAAAATAAACTGATTTGAAGGAAATAAGAAGAGATACTTTTTTAAGAAAAACAGAATACCAAATATTATTCTTTTATTCTGAACATGTATGTTTTTTAAATAGGTGGACATTCTATAAAGAGATATATATACTGATACATAAATGCACATATACAATCATAGAATCATCTGAGTTGGAAGGGACCCTTAAAGGTCATCTAGTCCAACTCATAGGGACATCTACAGCTAGATCAGGTTGCTCAGAGCCCTGTCCAGCCTGACCTTGAATGTCTCCAGGGACAAGGCATTCACCACTTCTCTGGGCAACTAGCTCCAGTGCCTCACCACCCTTATTATAAACAGATGCTTCCTTATATCCAATCTAAATCTCCCCTCTAAATATTCTCTGCAGCCCTAAGCTTGATTCTCAGGCATTTGGAGTGGTTGAAGGTTCCAGCATCACTGAAATGCAGCAAGAAAACTGTTCCAGAGCCTTTCCCAACAGAACATGGTCTTAACAGTATCAGAAATTCTTCATGAAAGCATAGTCCCAAACTGACCTTTTAAGGAAACTTGTGATGATTCAGGTAAGACTGGAATGAATATCTCAGCTTTCAAGCATCATTTATTTCTAGAAACAAACCTAATACAAAACCTTGTGAAAAATTACTCAAGGTTTTACCAAGTGCAATTGCAACACATTTGTATGCAGTACTGTTGTCTTCTGCACTTAGGATCCAGTGGAGGAGGTGGAGAGAAATTAGAATGTGTTGTACTGATTTCATGGTCTGAGCCATAGTTACCCATTTTGGTGTCTGCTCCGTTGTATTTTAATCACTCCACCAAACCACAGGGCTGTGATTCAGCTGGGAAAACAGGGAGTTTGTTCTCAGTGACATTTTGGGTAGCCTTAAAGCTGCCTTTCGCCAGTCTCAGCTGCATGAGCTCACAGCTAGCCTGCCCCAGAATTTGCGTTACAGCTGTTCACCGTATGTGCCCTGACCCTCCAGCTGATCCCAAATTTGTCTTAATCCTGCTGCTCCTTCTAAGCGTGTCTGTGTCAATCAAAATATGAGATGTGAAATGTAGTATCATGACATTACAACATTAGAAAAATAAAAAAGGCAGGGAATTAGATTTAGGGCTTGGTCTGATTGATCCTGGCAGAGGGGCTCTGGTTTTGCGGGCTTACAGATGGACTGGTATAACATCTCACTGAGTCTTCATTATTGTTGCATTTCCAGGCTTGGGCAAAAAACTGCTCAGACTTCAGGTTCTCAGTGTAGTGTGCTGATGAACATGAGGTTGATGATGACCTTAACAATGATTTCTTTTCAAGTTTAATTTCAGTTCAGATTTATTGTTCTTCCTGACTAATTTGAAAAGTAGGGAGGGTCATGGTTGGGTCTGGAGGCAGTGAAGACTCCTGTGAGGGCCTCTGTTAAAAGGTGAGCTCATAGATGCAATGCCTTGCCACTGCACATCGGGCACGTGAAGCCGTATGTAGCCAACTCCAGCTATGAAGGCTAAGAACTCAGTGATGGATGCAAATGTTTGTATTCTGCTAGACTGGCACTGCAACTGGGAAGAAATAGATCCAAAGATTTCAGGAGCACTTCAAAGGATGGGTCAGTGCATGAATGGCTGCTGCTGCTTTGATGTTCATAGAAAGAGCTTTAAAGAAAACAAGCAAAACAGGAGAAAAGAGCAGAAGAGACAAAACCTGTCAGTAGCTCAAATGCTCCTAGCTCTCAAGGAAGGTATAAGGTGCCAACTGCCACTCTTGCTTCTGAGCCAGCTCATCATTTTCTTCTCTTGAGGTTTTCCATGGATCACTCTAAAATAGTATTTTCAATGAATCCCAAGCCTAGTAAAAATAATTATTTATGGTTTAGCCCATAATTATAAGTCAACACTTGAATTCTAAACAGGAAAAATGACTGTGATGTGTTGGGGAAAACAACTGCATCCTACATCAAACTCAGTAAAATATATAGGTAGATCTGAGAACATATTTTTCTGGTAATTTATAGTCAGTTTGGTAATCCTTGGCGGAAGGTCTCTGGGCTTATCAGCTTCAAAAAGGGCTGAGATCCCACTGAAGGTTACTTACTGGTGAGAAAACTCAGATTGAGTGTGCTCTCCTGTTTTGCAAGACAAGACAATACAGGCAAAAATAGATGCTGCTCTCATGGGGAATATTTTATAAGTACTTTATTAATATTTTTACATTATTAATTAAGTTTTGATATTCAGTGCCAGATTCCAGAAACTGATTGCTGCTGGATATTTTGAGCACCTGGCAATTAGGAAAAGTATGTGGCAAATTCTTCCTCACTGTGAATCCAGCAAGCCTATTGATTTCAGCAAAGCTAGCTTGGCTTATGCTACATGTGTGTGTAAGTATATGGGACTTCTTCAAGCTATGTGATGAGCTATCACAAGGCTGATATCCTCTTACCCTTTTTTGAACGTATTTGTCTCCATATTAAATGCAGTTAGGTTTTTACCACTCTTATTCCTTTACAGTGAGCAAATTTAATGTGAGAATTTCTGGAAGACATTAAGTATGGCCTTCCACACTGCCACTCTGACAGACACCTCGGTAACAGCACAGCCACATTCTGTTGTGGCTTAAATGGTATTTGCTCTTTTTTGTACTCTGATCTCATCCTAGTTTGCCTGTGATGCTCAAATAACATTGGCCTAATTAAAATCAGGCAAATATTTTGAGTCATGTGTAATAGGTAATATAAAGTACATACGTAGTGAGTTAACTAAACATCTAAGCTTCAGATCAATAAAGGTTTTCTTGTGGCATTAACTTGCCAATAGATGGAGACCAATGACTCCTGCCAGTCCTGTCGCAACTGTCTGTCAGATGCTGCATGGGTAGTGCTGGCCTTTTGATAACAATTATTCAAGCACAGAATCCTTAGAACGTGGTGGGTTTTTCTTTTTTGTTTTAGCTTTCTTTAGGATGTGTGCGTAGCTTTGATTTGCATGGGAAAATTGTCCTAAGTGATAAGAGAGGGAGATAGAGCAACAGTGATTTTTTGTGATACTTCTCTAAGAGTGACCCAATCTAATCTCTGTTTGGTTATGGCAGCTGGATTATTATAA
This sequence comes from Numida meleagris, assembly GCF_002078875.1. Taxonomy (NCBI): domain Eukaryota; kingdom Metazoa; phylum Chordata; class Aves; order Galliformes; family Numididae; genus Numida; species Numida meleagris. Next base: position 57,885,693 of record NC_034412.1, on the reverse strand, counting down.
AACACTGGCAAATTGGGTCTCCGGCCTTACAAACCGAACACAAATATTTAACCTGGCAAAGGTTTTTTCATTAACAATCCCTCAACAGTCTAAGAGAAAGTAGGTCTTTAAATACTTTCATACTGATAAAACAGTCATGTGCCAAGCTTCCGGCACTGCTTAAGGCCAGAAAAGAGTTCTCTGTAGTCAGGATTATCTCTTCAGAAATGGAGCCAGAAGAGTTTTGGTCCTGTGTGTATGCTGAGAAAGAGCCCACCTAAATTTCTTCTTCTATTCCTTCTTCTGAATTTGAGAAGTGAAAAGTAAATGCAAATAATTTTCAATTTCTATCTAACTTTCTGTGCTCAGCATATCCAGGTTTTAAAACATTGTAAAGAGAGGAGATGGCTCCGGGGCCATCCACTGGAAGAGCAGGTACAGGAAGAATTATTTCACTTCTGGAAGAAAGGTGCTAATAATGCTAATACCTACAAAGTATATGACTGTAAATTGCAGCATAACATTATAAATCCCTTCTTCCTGTATTCCATACATATGTTTCATTGGGAATTTTCCTCTTCTAGTTTTAAATAGCTGTTTGCTGATATTTCTCTTTTTCAAAAAATCCATGAATCACAGTGGCAGGACTTTTGAAAACTTGAAACAGAAAATACACATACAAGCACACATATGTGTATTTGTAGGTTGTAATAAATATGTGGAACTCATTCTTAGAAGTTGTTGTCAGTATAAAGAATCTGACAAGCATTGAGAAAGTTTAGGCATTTTTATAATGCTATATCTGTGCTATGCAGAATTAATAAATGAAGTAGTATTAAAAAGGGGAAAAAAAAGAAATCCTCGTGCTTTGTGCCATAAACTAACCATTGAGACACTGCGCTTTCCCTGGGGACCTTTTTTTCCTCCTTATGTTCTCTTTTGAGACCTCTCTCACTGTCTCTTATCTGAGAGAAAGGATAAAGTGAATCACCACTCTGAATCAGTATGGGAATTTCTATGCTTATATTTCAGTTTCTCCCACTCACCAGCCCCCTGATTTGGATGAGGGTGGAAGAGCCTACACCCAGATACAGCTCTAGTGGAAGTTTCCACAGTGTCCTGCCATGTTCACTGCAATGTCTAAGGCACCGGGTTTTGTTTACATTGGGTATTGAAAAACAATTGCTTAATGGTAGGGGAAGTCTTTCCTCAGATTTCTGTGGGGGTTCTTTTAACAATGTTGACTGCTGAACTATTACGAAAAGAATTTACTACTGTGAATAAAACATCACATCTCTTCTTCTTCCCTAAAACTGTAGTCTGAACATGGGCTCTGTTTTCAGGCTTCTCACCTGCCACCTTGCTGGGTGGAGAGGGACAAGAGCCAGGCAGTGCGGTACTGGCCCTTCAACAACAAGACCTGCAAATCCCAGACAGAGGGAGGACAGACAGTTTGATCCCCTCAGATGTCAGGTGTGAGAAGAATAACCTCCCTTGTCAGACCATGTAGTTTTTAGCTTGGATTGATTCATCATCCACATCCCCCAGACACTTGTAGCAGCACAGTGAAGGGGACAGCTGGGTGGAAACAAGTGGCGGGGACTTTGCTGTGAACTGTATGAGCCCTCAGTTGCTTCAGGCTAAATGCATACCAACACAGCACAGAAATAAAGTTACCATCTTTATAGTTAACATCTATTTTCATTAGAAGTATTTATTAAAAAACTATGGCCTTCTAACCCACTTTGAAAGGGGTTTTGTTTGACCTTCAAAGCCTGTAAATTGCATGGGTTTGTATTTAGCCAAGGCTCCCATCCTTATTTCCCAATATGCCTGAGATCCTGCTCACAAGCAAGGCTAGTCTTACCAGTCCTAACAAGCCAATATTTTCTTACTGCCCATCAGGAACTGCACTGTCAGTATATCTCTGTGTAGCTCCTCAGCCTTTATCTCTAGCCACCCCAACCTGTCTGGAACTGCTGCTTTGTGCATGGACCAGCCATGCCTTCACCAAATGACTGGAGTAAGGGATTGAAACCATAGATCTGCCCTCCAGGCCTGTAGCCTGACATCTGCTTTATAGAGCTGCACTTGGACTTGAGTAAAGAGCTCCATGCAAAGGGTAAGAGCCCAGATTTCCATGGCTCGGTGCCAAAACACTACTGTGATATAAACTCCTGGTGCTAAGCTTAGAGGGCTTTGAGAAGAGCATTGCAATACATGGTTAGTGGCGGCTGGTGGCACAGGCATTCAGCTGACTCCTGAAGATCTGTCATCAATTGCACTACTGCTTTTGACTGTGAGAAAGCAGACTGAAAGGGCTGAGGTTCCCAAGGTTCCAAAATCAGGAGTTCCGGGAAGGAAGGAGGATAAATTATTTTAGATGTTTCATGTACTAGATGGGAGGTTCCCAGCTAATGAGTAAAAAGAGAAAGTGGACACAATTAACTTATTTTTCTGAAAGGAAAAATACCCCTGTTGGCTTTATTCACCCCTCTAAAAGCCAGCTCAAGCCTATTAATTAAAGCAGCATGAAGGTATCTTTGCACACTAATGAATAAAGGATTTAGAATACTGGACTGAGTTCAGGATGTACAAGCTTTGGAATGTGGCATGGCCAAATTTAAAACAGGTCTGTGCGCTGAAATGTAGACAGACAGGAATTCTGCTGCTGCTAGATCCATCTGGCTGGACCCTTGCCACCCCCTGCCCAGACAGGCCGGGGATGTGCCCATGACAGGAGTGCCTGAATTAGTGTCAGAGAGAGGACTCATGGCCCCAAGCACAGCACTCATGAGTGGCTGAAATTGGAAGTGGCCATGTCAAGATGGTTTCCAGTTTGGGCAGAGGAAGAATGCACATGCTGTCTGTGCATGGCTTATTTAAGCAAGATGTGGGTCTGACTCTATGTCAATATTGACAGGGAGAGGGTTAAAAAAGGAATTCTTCCTAGGGAAAGTGAGAAAGGGAAGTCACCTGCAGCTTATTCCTGCTGATGGGCCTGCTGAGCAACCTGAAAAACTGCACCTGAGGGGTTACAAAGTAGAGTCAGGAAGAGTTTGGAAGTGGGATGCTTGTGCTTTTGTAAAGAATAATGGAATTAAGTGTTTTTTTTCTTCTTGTTTCTTGCTTTTTTTCTATGCTATGAATTTTCTTAAACTCTAGCATTTTCACCCTACTTTATCACCTTTCAGAATTTTTTCTTTCTCTCTTTTTTTTTTTTTTTTTCTTTCTTTGTTTCTTCTAATAGATTATTAGAAAAAAACAACTTTTTTTTCCTTTGTAATTTGGATAAGGAGATCTTTAAAAGGGGAGCACAACTGTTCAGGCTTATACGATACTTGAGCTAAGCATGTCTGTCAGTTACTGAGGCAGTCTAAACAAAATAACTGTTAAGGTACTGTCCTTAAATTAATAACTAAGAAGGTAGTTTACAACCGTTTATCTTGCTCTGTGTTCATTTCTGATGGTTGTAAATAACTAGATGAACAACAGATATCTTGCTATGTCTTAAAATTTGACTAAGCTCTTAAAAATTACATGGATCTTATGTCTACCTCTTCATATTGCAGTTTATCTCCTATCCTTATGCTTAAACTAACAACTGACTTGGATTGGAATGAAACATTTCAAGTATCTTTAAGCACAGCTGTTTTTTAGAGATATAGATGGGGATGTACCTGGCTAAGGCTCCTGTAGTAGCAGATTCTTAGCAGTTGAATAATTCCTATTTGAATACAAACCTGCAGAGAGAAGCTGGGGAAGAAAGGGTAGCGTACATGTGATTAGTGGGCAGTTTCTCTCACATTTCTGCCAAATTTCATTGCATTAATTAGATGCATCAGTCAGAAGTTCGCTTGAAAATCAGTCCCCTGAAGCATGTCTGAGGAGTAAGATCATGGAGGAAGAAATGTGAAAGGGTTTCTTTGTCTGCTGTTGAGCAGTAGTAGAGGCTGTGCCTAACCTTCTTGTAAGAGCAGTTGTAGTTATAGTTACTCAAAATGTTTTTCTCTAACTGGGAGAGACCTATACAGCCCAAATGCTGTTTTGGTAGACAAAGAAAATATTTGGCTGTGTTTCATATGGTGAACACTGTTGCCAGTCTAAGATAGAGAATTTCTCTAGAGAAAAGAAACTTATCATTTATTGATGCTGATTATTTTCTGAAAGGATTTAAGAAATCTGTTTATACATGGGCTGGTGGTGATATAATTTTGTCTGATGTCTGAGAAGAAGCACAATTTCTTTCTTTGTTTACTCAGATATGAAGGTCTGGAAGGTATACAAATAAAGCACAGAGCCATATAGTAAAGAAACAACAGGAACAGCCTTGCTTTGATCAAGAATAAAACTTCATGTTTTGACATTTGGAGTATAAAACCAATGTGAAATCCTAACAAATATCAGTGCAATGGATCACTAATCAATACAGACTGGAGAAGTCCAGGAAAGTGCTCCAGAGCAGCAGGTACAACCCCTGTTGGAAGGAAATGGAGAAGTAAATCGAAGCAAATGCAGAAGACTCGGCTGTTGGGTAAATTGAAGACAATCCTTCTACAAACCTAATCCCAAGGTATATGATTGCTACTGTGATATACAAGGGGAAACATTCTCCCCACATGACTGAAATCAGAAGCTGATTGTTATTGTGTAAGGCAGAATCTCCTTTTTTTTTTTTTGTTTTTTTTTTTTGTCTGTCTTCAGGTTCTCTTAATGTCTATTAGTATTACAACAGCTATTTTTCTGAGCTCTAGCACTAAGGTCGGGATGAAAAGGAAAGTCAATCTCAAACATAACTTTTCTATGCCTATCTTTAATATCTCTTTTTTTTTTTTTTTTTTACATTGTTATGTAATTTGCTCCTTTTGTGTGGCACCCTGTTCAGCACTGCTCCTGTATGAATTTCAGGTAAGCAATAACACGATGAGAACATAATAAACTAACAGATATGGAAAATGCACTGTTAATATTTAGTAAATATGAGTCATAAGGATTGGATTTTGTGAGGGGAAAGAAGATGATTGATGGAAGCCTAGGGCGAGAATACTTTTAAAAATACTGGCTCAATATCTGTTGCACTCTTAATTAAATCCTGATCCCTCCTAGACTTACACATATGTCTAAGTGTCATTGAAGCCAAAGCACTTTAAGAAGACTGTTCAACATGCGACTGCTAGCATTGCTCAAGTTCCTGCTGGAGCTGCTCAAGTTAAATATGTTAACAAGGATCTGAAGAATTACGTTTCAATAGTTGCATTGTTTTAGTGGATTCTTTAGTGTCATAATTAAATGTGTATCCTGCAGTGGGAAAAGCAATACTGAAGCTGTCTTATTCAAACTGGCACCTTCCATCTCCAGTAGTGTATAGATATGAGAGAGAGTAAAACAAAGAATGAGAAAGTTTGTTTTTTATTGTTACAGAAACAGGGACACACTAAGCACATGAAGGAAGAGTCCGTAGCTAAATTGTAGAGAGTAAGAAACCAATAAATTGTTGGTAGTTTAGAAGTCTGTGCTAGTAATAGTGAAATTGATGAAACTTTGAAACTAATAAATCATTTATGTATATTAATGATGCTTTAAGTCTACAATTGCTATAAAGTTTAGTTTAACCTTTATTTTGTTTCTGTCCTTCACCTACAGTTTTCACATCCACTGTTCAGCCTGCTTGCTGGAAATGATTTATGGGTATTTAAATCTGATAGATGTATTTTTAATGTGTTGGGAAGATAAAATACTATCTTGTATCAATCATATTACAGGCTGTGGCAAAATTACATACATCTTTGCAGAGCAAGAATGAGTTCCCTGATATTCTGGGAGTATGGAATCCTTTTGTTGCTATTAACTTACTACTTGGTAATTTTGATTTACCTTTTCTTCCTTCCAACCTCCTTCTGGGGAAAGAATGGCTGCTGTATTTTTCATCTTTATGGAGCTTTAGATGCAGAGAGAGAGAGAATGCCAAGGAAGAAAGATTTGAAGATCAGACAAAGTTAATTGTATGAATGAAGAAATGATATGCTCTTCTTAAAGAGAGCGCTCTGAAGGCAATACATTTTTTTTCCTGAATTATATTTAGTAATTTGCTAAGCACATTTTCATGATACATGCTCCTTCTCAAATACTATTGCACTAATTTAAGATGCATGTGCATTGAATGCACAACTAAATAGTGACTAAATTGAAGAAAACATTTTTGACTGACTCAAAGTGCACAAACTTCATTTACTGGCTCCATGCAGTGGCTTTTCTTTATATTTGCTTATTTGAGCCAAACGCTTCTGAGCACTGATGTTGAAAATGCTAAGGGCTCAGGATCAGCTGTATACAGGGAAAATATCCTGCTCTGGAATTTGGGCCTTATCAGTTCTCATTGGCAAATATTGGTGAGCATAGACAATTCCCTTTATCTTATCCAGCCTCCTTCAATACTGCCTGTTTTTTCTCTTGGTATTTCTTCAGACTACAGCTGTTCTTGCTGTCAGTATGAGCTGGTTGTCATTGCTAAGAACTCTAATATAAGCAGTGTTCATGTTCATGCCCATGCTGAAGACCTGTAGACTTCTCTGGTTACCCGTATAATTGCAAAACTCTTCTGCATTGTTCTAATAACCAGCTAGTGGCTTCTTACCTCATGAAAGTATGCATTCACTATGATATTCAAATTTAAAATATTATAACAGACAAATCTTTCAACACTGACTTTTTTTTTTCCAATTCTTTTTTTTTTCTTTAATGCCGTACTGGGAAAATAATGTTTTATTACCCTGGTGTGTAATTTCCTAAACAGTATATTAATAGGACAAATGCCAATAAGCTAGAATGTTACACAAACAAGGATGCTATAAATTATGTGTGGACTATTTACATAAAAACTTCAGTTTGAGAATGTAGACAGTAACTCATTGTTAAGTATTTTACAGCATTTTCAGTAGAACAGAGGAAGGTAAAAGAGTGAATCCCCCTCTTATAATGTAGAAAGCAAGATTTACTGCACGGTCAGCCAAATTTTGCACAGTCTTGAACAGTAAACCATAAAGCGACTGAAGATGTAGTTCTTTGATACAACATTCATCTACCATAATCCAGTAAGGCTAATTGACTAGTTATCTTTATCATTATAAATTGATGTTTATGGATTTAACTCCAGTGACCGGAGAAAGTAGTTTTGTAGGATATTGGGTATTTCTTGTTCAATATTACCAAAGTTATGTATGTACATCAGAAGGGAAGAAATTGTATTCACCTTTCTGATAATTTTAGATTGCGCTTGGATCTCTGCTACTAATGTTTCTCAAGTTTGGCGAAGTTGGACTGCAATGAGCTCAGGTCTGAAGGTTGCCTCCCTTGCACTCAAGAGGGATGCAGCTAGGCAGAAGCAATTTATGAAACTCTTTATGTATAAAAATGCTTCCTTCTCCTACTTACCAGTGTCTTGCTCTTGGTTTGGCTGACCCTGAGAGGTTAACTGAACAAGTCTGGTGTAAGGATTTCAACTGTGTGACCTGATACTGCTGTTCCTCAAAACTCGGGCGCAAATCTGAAGAGCAAGGCTGCTTATAGGGCAAATTATTTATGTACTTGCCTGCCAGTGTAACTAGAAAGTGTAAGCAACACATCAGGAAGCTGGCAGAGCTTGTGTAGTGTTGCATTTTATCTCTATCTGGCTTACTCAGAGTCGGTTATTGAATGTTGTACTAGGTGAATAACGGAGCTCGGGCTGTAACGCAGAAGGCCCTTCCCCATATGCTTGCTATTGGTTCACCTACTTTACTTGAACCCATGTCGTAAGAAGGAGAGGCTGTCCTTCTTTGTTTTCGTAACAAAGGGCACAACAACTCCGTGAATGGCCTTTCGGAAGTGACGGGTCAGAAGCGGGATATTCAATATGATTGGCCAGGAGCCCGCGTGAGCTTCTGGAACAGTCTAGTAAAAAGATAAGAAATACTATATAGTTCTGTAGCTTTTACCAATAAATGCCATTTTGCTGCATATCATATTGATACTGAGTGTGGTATTTGGCCAGGACCGGGTTTTGGTTCTCTACGTGCAAGAAAAATACTAAAAGGGTCACCTTTTAGTAATTTTATCCGGTAACAATTGAATGTCTCTGACAAAGCCTTCCTCACTGTAGTGGGCATTTTGAGAGGGCACTGTTTTAGCAGTTCTCTACATTGTAAAAGCTAAAGTGACTTAAAAAAAAAAAATCTGAAGGAGTAAGGCTGCATTGGCAGAGGACTTTGGGCTGAAATTTAGCATGAATTTTTCTAATGAATGAAGAATGTTTATTAATTTCAGTTTTGTTGCTGCTTAGTATGTTGTTCTCAAGTATGTAACTGTGTATTACAGATGAAATATAACAGAAAAGCAACAGCACCTTTCTGTACAAAATAGAGATACTGTTTGTATATCCTCTGTTTTCTCTTACCTGTCATTATTGTGTCAAGTTCATAATAAAACAAACACAGGTGTGATCAGTTGCATCTACTGTATCAGGAGAGAGAAAAGAACAAAAGCTTTCAGTGCAAGACTTCCATTTATGATGAAAAGTTTGAAACTTGTGACAATCTGACATGTTACAGCTACCCTTTCTCTTCAGCAGCATGGCCACAAGCAACCCAAAAAAATGAGTCTAAATGCTACAGAGGGAAATGTTGCTTGAATGTTCTTGAAGAGAGGGGAATGCCATCTTCCTCAGCTGTTCTTCTATAGTTTTTTATTATTATTATTCTCTTTGCTTAAACTGAATAAGCCTAAAAATTTCAGAAACAGCTTCCAAGGACTCCTGATATTAAGTGAAGTGGTCTGAAGTTTCTAATGATTCCATTTTAAAATCCATTAAAACCATCTCTAACATCTACCTCCACCCCTAAAAATGGTATATTCTTTGACATCACTCCTATTCAATATAATTTTCAAAGATCTTGCAGAAATAACAAAATTTTAAAGGAATGTAGCAATACACTTTTAAGACAACTCTTAAAATTGAGACTTTATCCAGATTAAATTTTAACAAAAACCTTCTCAGAATCTCTCTTCTTATATGAAATAGAGTGGCTGGGGAACTCCCTGTCTGTATTGTTTCTAGCCTGAATTTAGATTTCCAATGTCTTTGTAGTGACTAGATTACATCCACAGTTGCATTCAATAATTTCTAGATTTATAACTTGGAAAAAGTGATCTACAGGATGAAGTCCCAGTTCAATTTGTTTTTATGGTGAAAACATTGCAACACATGTGAATAGCATTTCAAACAAATTAGTTGCATTAATTATATAATATTCAGAATCATGTTTTCACTTTGTTCTTTGAAAGTAGATTTTTAAATTTTATTTTCCTCCTAATAGCTTTGTCAGAATTAAACACACAAACTATCACACGTGTAACTGTAACTTTTGCACTACAGGAGAGACTTGTGTGTGTATATGTATATAAAAAATATGTATGCAATAAAGCAAAATCAACAAATTATATTGAACAAGTGACTGACTAAATATTGTTGTTTGTATGTTTATGCACATATGTTTTGATCCTGGGAGTGATTAGGTTTATGTCAAGCTGACTGGAAAACTCATGAGGGCTGACTCCTGCTGAAGGCATGCGTAGGAAGGAAAGGACAACCAAATTCCATAGAGACACTTTTTATAATGTTAGTCAGAATTGATGCTCTAGTGATCCCTCATCACATTTTTCTTCCAGAATGAATCCTAGTTTTGGCCGCTCTTTTGTGGTATGCCATCTTGATTTAATGTAGAAAGTGTTTGAGCTCTTGGATATGACCATAAAGCTTTTTACCTTAGTTTAAGGTTTTAAATTTTATCTCAGTAATAAGTGTTTACATTTCATTACAGCTGAATGGGACTTCTTGAGTATAAATCATTGCAATTGTTTTTACTTCCTCAGTAGATGCATCAACTCCAACTAGCTCCACATTGTTCAAGTGGAGGCATAGGACGAGAGAGAAAACTGTTGACTTGAGTCTCAGACATAAATACAAAGCCATGCTCTTAAGGATAAACTTTAGTCAGGGTTAATCCCAATTTAAATTTAAGTCTGGCTTTCGCCAGCACTTCAGTACGGTTTTAAGTATAGCTGTTGTAAATACAATTCTTGAAGAACAAATCACTTTGAATGACATTTCCCCTGGTTTATTCCCTGAAGTTCATTGTCCCAGCTCTAACAAAATATGACTACTTCTAACAGACTAATATATTTCTTTTAAAGTGGAAAGCATACGTAGGCACAACTGTATTTAATTAGATCCCAACTGGCACATCTTGCTGCACTCTGTCTGGGGTGAAACTTCCTCATATTGGCAGCCTTGATAGAGGATGTCCTCCTCTACAAGTACATCTATGTTTGATTTAGCATACTTCTGCATGTGCTTTTCTTCTAGGCTATGACTTCTTCATCCAAGATTTTTTCAGTATTTTATAGCTGTGTCAGGCAGTCTCATAAAAAGATATTGCACCTCCTTACTAATGATTCCTTTCCTATGCCCTTCAATCATTAGAGCTGCAACAATGCCTCTGCTGTTAAAATGTCTGCATGAATCTCTCTTGTTGTTACCAGTTTTTCTGTCAAAGGAATTAGACCTTAGTCTACTTTTTTTCTTCAGGAAAACAGTTACAGTAATTCAGTGGATGCATAGTAACTTCATTAACATTTTATGTAGAGTTAACACTTTCTACGCTTTTTGGAAACGCTAGTGAGTTTCATGTAAGCAAAAGTAGCTCTTCTTTTGGAAATGTCTCTTACCTTGATGAGTACTGTTTGCTATTGAATTTTGACCCTCATCGTAAAACCTTACAAAAAACTATAATGTTTATATAAGACAAAATACTTGTGCTAATCTCTTTGTTCCTGTACTCAGTAGTTAAATTCAGAAGGCCAGATGAAGATGACAGATTTTAGGCAGTGACTTCTCTAAATGCTGAGTCTTTTAGATTATCACACTCAGAGTGAAGGTTCTGTTAAACTCCAGAACGTACTAGCAATAGTTCTTCATCCTCGTTACTTCCATGTCACTGGAACAGGTTGCCTAGTGATGCAGTTGGTGCCCCATCTCTAGAGACTTTCAAGACAAGGATGGATCAGGTCCTGGGCAACCTGATCTAGCTGTGCATGCCCCGTTTCATTGCAGAGGAGATGGACCAGATGGCCTTCAGAGGTCCCTTCCAACTCTCAGGATTCTATGATCCTATGATTAAAAATTTTAGCTCCTTTTCACGTGTAGATTTCATTTCTAGAGCTCTTTCTCCTTTTAAGGTAACAGCCTATTTATTTGTTTATTTGTTGTCTCTCTCTAGGTGTTGGTTTTTTTCTTTTTTCTTTTGTGGAGACTCAATAGATAAGATTTGCTTAATACTGTAGTGTCTAAAGAGTACAATATACATATTTCCATATATTTTTCTTCTTTCTCCTCCATCAGATATGTGTAATCATATTTAGCAAACTTAATTTCTTAATATTGTTATTAGTTCAAATGACTTGATTTGAGTATACATGCAAATAAATGTATACAGTGTTTATCTGTTTAGAGGCTTCAGATTCTAAAACAAGACCTCACTTTAAGTAAATAACTTCAAAACCAAATCTTCCATGGATATTGACCAAAGATAGTGCTTTGCTTCTGTATTTTCTAATGGACGCTGTATTTGTTCAACTTGACCACATTCTAACATCTTTTTTCAGTAGCACACATGATGTGCAAGCTTAAGTAAAAATCCTGCCTGGTTGTAATTCAGTACTATTTCAAGATTCTTAATATTTGTTGGGTGACAATTATGGATCATTATATCAACTAGAAAACTCCAAACATAGCATACTGAGTTAATAATATTAACAAATTTAAAAGGTAACATTTGCATGTACTTCCATTTTTCTGTTTAAGCATTCTAGTACTAAGCTTAACAAGGTAATTTAACCTCTCAGCTTCCTTTTCCTTTCACATTTTACTAAAAGCAACCATCTCTTTAATAAAGAAACTTTATCTGTTTTCTCCCTTCCTAATGGTTATAATAACTACATACATTTTTATGTATATAATAATATATAATTGCTATGAGATCAAAGCAATGTGTGGTCTACTTAATTCAAATCAGAGATCCAGGAAAAAGACACGAGATGGTCAGAAACTCTTAAAACAAATGAGTTTTAAGCTCTATGAAGTTAAAGCTTTAAAGAGAGTTTACTATAATATTTTAAAATTGCAGCAGATATTTTCTCCAGATATCCTAAATCTCATCCTAAAAGAATCCGAAGCAGCAGCTTTGCTATTGAGAGGCAGAGCTCATATTTTCAAAATGTGCCCCAGCGAGCACAGGGTTACTAGCAGAGCTCCAGATGTTGGTGCATTTCTGGGCATGTGAGCAATTTAAAGTTAAGCTCTGCTTATACTGGAAGACCTACTCCCAGCCTCTTGTGGAAGGCTGAAGTCTGAGTTTTGTCCACCTCAATCTCATGGTGGGACCATTCAGAATGCTGAAATGACTTTCTGCTGCCATGGGGACATGAAAAACTTGTGGAGAGATCCAACTACAAGAGCTAATACCTAATATATTGACTGTCATTGATGTGGCAAACAAACATTTAGAAACATGAAATTTCAGAGTATTTTCAAATATCTCAGATTTTCTTCAGTTCTCTTCTGTAACATCAAAGATACTATAAGCAGGTTTTCTCTGTTTGGCTTTGATTTCAGAATTATACTTGCATGTGTTCACTGTTGAAGATTTTAGCTCTCTGAACTAAAAATACTTCTATTACATTTTTGGATTATCAGAAAAGAGCAGGTTAGGTGGTAGATTTTTACTGCACAAGAATTAAAACAGCACCAAATTTCAAGACTGTCCTTATCACAATTTGCCATGACGATCAATTTGCAGTCTGTTAGGTTACTACTTAGCTGTGGCATGGCTGATGATTGAGTTCTGTTGCTTGTAAGACTGAGAACATTTCCAAGTCTGCACAAAACCCACAGCACAAAATCAAGTCAGTTGGCTAGAGTGAAAGGTTATTACAAACAATTTTGGGTGATTAACTTGCTTAATAAAAATACTGTTAAACACCATTATTATTTTTCCTTTTTCCTTTCAAGACCGTGCTAACAGAGCCTCTCAGCCTCTAATGTCATGCAAACTGTAGTTTGTATTCACAGAAGTGATCTTAATTCTACCAGGCTGGAATATAATTCAATAGAAAAGGAGACCAGCTTTGAGCTTTGGATATTTCATACAAACTTCCAGTAATATGTATTTTCTGTGGCTTGCTCTCATTTTATTTTAAGATCTCTGTTTTTGTTTTCTTCGTCCCTCCCTCTTTGTTTCCTTATCAATGTTGGTTGTGTAGTTACTGTATTCTCATGTGCATTATTGGGATCTGTGGAAAAATTCAACTAAATATAGCATAGGTATTGTGTGTTTTAACGTGACGCTCCATTTTCTTCTCATACTTGATCAGGCTTTAGTTTTAATTTAGAAACCTAATATTTATGTGTTAATAACTTTATTTCATTTTGGTGAGAAACATGCTGAGACCACTGCGGTCTTGTCCACTGCTCAGTCCGACTGCTGTTCATGTTTGTGCTCCTTTCCAACATGTTCCCCTTCTTTTTTTCCCAAGAGATAGAAACTGTGTTCTTAGCCACCCAGTGTGACCAGTGGCAGATGTACAGTGCTTTGAGCACCAGAGTCGCAGCAGTGGTAATCTGGACACGTCAGTGTCAGTTCACTAGTATTTACAGGTGCTCTCTGTAATCTCCTGTTGTGATAGGCAGTGTTGTCTTCACTGGTGGTATTCAAGAAGACATTGGTTTTTTTTCTTCCTACTGCTCCTGTCAGCTCAGTGGATGAAGGAGGCATCCAGGAGAAGAAGCCAAGAGAGACAGAAGGAAGATGTGATAGTAGAGCCAAATGTTTCCACTCCCATTTGCTGCTTTCTAGCTGGCCTCCAAAAACCATCCTGTGAGGGGGTGCTTCTTCATGTGAGCTGAGGCTGTCTTCACTAACTGGTAAGTCTGCACCTGTTTCCTCAGGCATTCAATCAGGGGACATTTGTGTTCAGCTCTCATTTTGGGTTCACTGCAAATGATTGTGTCAAATCGGTTTGAGCATACTCCTGTGTTCCTTGGAGCCTTAGAGCCAGTTTCATCCAGCAGATCCCCAAATGCTCCAGCTTTCGTCCTTGCCCTTTCATAAGATCAAGTATAAGATTAAATGCCCATATTGCTCATGCAAGATGTTACTCTCTACCACTTCTTCTGTGGATTGCTTTACTTATGTTGCGTGGATGCTGGCTGTAATGCCTCAGTTTGTGAAAGAATATGTTCTCTGCAACTTAGACTATTAATAGTAGGATGGCCAAGTGAGCAGCACTTAGCTAATTGGGTTAACTGGTCTGCCAGCAACTCAGAAATGTCCACAAAAATGGTGCAATTAATTTGTTTAAAAAAGGAGACATCTCTTTATGATTTTGAAGTGTTTCTGATACCACATGGATCTTGAGCAAGCTTCTGAAAATGGCATTACCAGATGAATATAACTCGCAAAATTAACAGGATTCAACTGCAACCTTTATGAATCTCTGCAATTAGTATCTCTGGAAAAAGATGCAACAAATTCATTTTGGAAGAGTCTATCTATATACACATTATCATGAGCGTTTTCTTTTTAGTACATACAACACTAAGCTCCAACTATTGCGAACAACCTAATTCAGCAGGCCATGTGATATTCATAAGGAACAGAGAAAAGAAAAGATTTAGTAGTTTCAGTACTTGGCAGTATATTTTGTTCCAATGCAGAATTTAAGCTGCTTGAGTTAAATTCAAACAAAGCTAGACAGAAGAATAAAGAAATCGTGCTGACTTTCACAGCCAGGCGGAGGAATCATTTCTGGAAACTCACAAAAGGGTGAAATATTCTCTTTCTCTCAATGCTTTCTTTAGAATGAGTAAGATCCAATTTGTGGGGTTCCTCTGAGGTAGTTCAGAACAAGAAGATGTCTTTCTTGATCATGTGAGTGGTTGCCAGGTACTGATTGCCAGCAAGCAGTCTTGTTAGAATTATTAACAGGGTTTTTTAGAAAGAATGGTGCACTTTCAAACATGATTCCAACTGTGAACACGCAAACAGGTTTTCTAGTTCCTCCCGCAACCTAAGTTTCCTACAAGTTGCTTTATAAGCATTTTTCTCCAGTCTTTTGTGCAGTATTAGATGAATTTCCAAAGTCAGCTTTTCTAGTGCATCAATCTCACTACATCTATTTTCAGGTTTTTTAATCAGACTGAATCCAAGTTATCTGCTAGTGAATCAGAGAGAATAATAACTTGTGAAGGCATCAACACCACTAGACCATAACCTGGAGGGTGCATTAGTATGTTATAGATGTACCAGAGTGTAAAGGATGAAAATGTGAGTGCAGTACAGAACATTCAGAAGAGAAATTACAGCTGAGCAATAAGTTCTTGCTGTTTCAAAACACCTTTACTTTGGTAACTGGATGTGGACAACCACACAGGAAAGAATAGTCTGAGCAGCTCTTTTCTCTTTTCGTTGCTTGCTTTGTCTGACTTCCTTGGCTCTGCTCTACATGTAAAAAAAAAAAAAAAAAAGTTTTGCAGAAAGGAATGGAGGAGAAGTTTAGAAGTTTTATGGTAACCCTTGGTAATCCTCCAATCAACCTACCATGAAAGTATGGAATAAAGAGCAGGTTTGGTCTCAGTCTTTCTTATTCTTCCTACTGACAGCATATCTATTCTTCCTTGTCAGAGCAGGAAGTAGTCATGGCAAAGATTTGGGTGAAGGATTTCCAGCAAAGCGGACAGATACCATTTTCAATCAGTTGTTGGTAAAGAAATATTTTGAGAGCTTGCTAAACTCCTCAGCTCCCATGCACTGTTAAACTCACTTGAAATTAGTAACTTTTCAGTAATGGCTGGCAGCTGACAAACTTCTATAAAGATGAAGTAACTAAGAAATGAGGGAAAAGCTCACATCAGAACATAATGGCATTATAATTTGCACAAGAACATTAGTCAGAGAGGAAATTATTACTAAATGCTACAAGAGAGTCCTATAACAAAGGAATCTTATGGGAGGAAATGTTCAGGGTTTTTTATGGTCTGTTCTCTATTTCAGTGCCTGATGTAACAGCTAGCTCTAATGTGCGCAGTCAAGGTCATTCAGCAGAATTTGAGCCAGCAGCCATTTGTTCCAACAGTCCTTTATTTCTTCTCAGGTCTTACTGAATTCCTAAAAGATTTTCTTCCCATTGTTTAACAGAGGCTGTGTGAGGTCTAGAAGTTGTCTTCTTTTATTGCCTTTTTTATAATTTCTTATTCTCTGCTTTCAATACCCCTACACACTTCAGTTTCTCCCACAGATGCTATGTGTGAAATCGCTGTCCTGAAAGGATAAATGTTGTAGACATGCATGCAATTTTTTGACTTTCTTTTCACTGCTTTATGCATCTTCAAAAGTTAATCTCCTCCTCTGGAATTTCTCAAGTGGGCTCCAAAATCAGAGCAACTTTCTCTGACTGAAATTTTCTCAAGCCAAGAAAATTGCCTAGAAGATGGGAAGTATTTTGCCTCCTACTTGTGTCTCTCCACACCTGTGAAGGCTTACAGTATTTTTGTTAGTTGTAGTATTTGGACCAGTTTCAGACAATTCAGCATTATCGCCTTTCTGAGACATGCTGAACCTTCAGATTGCATTGCCTTATTTTGCCGAGTAAAAAATTGAACTTAGCATATGCGAATTTTGTAAAAATTCCTCTCACTTAGGCTTGTCACTGCCAGTTTTTGGAGGCATCTGAACACAGCAGTATGTCATCTTGGAAACCTGCCAACGATCCTAAAACCAGACCAGCAGTTGTAAATTTAGCCTAGAGTGGGGCTCTTCCTAAGGCAGGACAAAGGGAGCTAGAGGATGCTCAAGCACCAAAGCCAGGGATGCTGGGAATATGGCTTCTTGCCTATATACATGGTGAGCAGCGAGGGCTTCCTAGATGAGTCTACCGGGAACCACACGAGAACCATGTGGGAAAGAGTGACAGCAGGCTGTTGCAGTCTGAATTCACACCCCTGGTGTGTGCCTATGTAGTTGTATGCTATTATAAAGAAGCAATATTTCTAAACATTTTTGAGATATCTGGATCAAATGTATCAATCCAAGTTCTTTCAAAGAATGGATTGCACTACAGTAACTCTGTTCATGCAGCAAATGTGTATTTTCATTGCTAGCCGCTGAGATTAAATGTTGCCAGTCTTTTCCTATTCCCTGATTATTATACAGCTTTATCTGAGCTAAATTAGAGAGTGATGTTATCCAAGTGGAGATTGGAGTCCTGGCTAGAAAAATGATTACAACTTTTCAGGCTAAATCAGATCACCCCAATCCTTAATCCAGAATTTTAAACCAGATAACACTGTTCAATTTTCACTTTCCCTGGAAATGGCCATGTAATTAAGGGATCTTTCTGTCTTCTGACATCCTAAGCACCTACACATGGAAAATAGGTATTTTATAAAAGTATTTTTCCTATATCTAAAATTAACTACACCTGTTCTTATTCAGAAAAGTAAGTGCCATTAAATCATGAAATTGCTTATGATAAAACCAAAGAAAGTGCAAGTGAAAATGTAAACATGATGAAGACTTGGTGGTGCCAAAATCAAAGCTTATATTACATGAGCTGATAGCTAGCTGGAAGTCAGAAATAAGATACATTAAATTAAACAGTTTGAGATTAATCTTTTGCAATCTGGCAGAGCTTGAATTAAAACAAATTTCAAATAATGTCAACATCATTTTAATTCTCCTTCCCTTACACTCTCTTTCATTCCCCAGCTTCATACACATGCTTTTACTTGAATTGCAAACTAGAGAACGGACTTTTAGCTGGTAGCCATTGGACCCGTATTCATGTGGCCCAGGTTTTCCAGACATTGGGAAGCATAGTATTTTAACAGAAAATTCCCCAAGTCACCTGGAAAAGGAATAGGCCTTTCTGTCATTTGCCAGCCATACCACTTTCTGAACAGATTAATTGAAGTTATTCAGGTTTGTTATTTATCTCAATTTGTAGGCAAAAAGCTGTTTGATATTTGAAATTCAAGTTTGCATCAAGGTTGTCACTCCTGTGTATCACTTTACAAAAAATCTTTGTTGCAGTTTTGCTGTAAAGAGCTGCATGCCAAGCAAAATTGAATAGTGTTTGGATTTAATATTAAAGCAAGAGCAGATAATACAGAAAATAAAAATCACTCTCCTGTTGTGTAAGATATACATATATGGCTCTATTCACTTGAAAATCTGTTCTCGTTGATCTTAGTCTGACTCTCAGCAGGGTTTCCTTGGTCAAGGAGGCTAAAATTGATTCAAGGCCCAAAGCTGTTCAACTCAGTGTTGACAAAACCTAAAATCCAGCGTTCTTGTGTCAACACGCTCTGACTTTCTTGGATCTTCAAACCACATTTTGCTGTATGACCAAAAATGGAAGGTGGATTGCAATGAGAAACATATGGCTGAGAATGGAATTTCAGATTGGGGGAGAAGAAAGGAGGAGGAGGACGGAGATTGAAAGGGAAAGAGCAGAGGAGAGGAGAAAATGAAAAGAGAAATTAAATGTAGGCTTCTCTATTTGGGAGAATAAAAACAACGCATCAAACTCTTCTGGTGACCTTACATGGGAACCTGATAAAGCTTTGTTTATATGACTTCTCGCTCTTTCATTTATTTCCTTTTGCTGTTATTTCTATAGTATGCTAGGGATTAGATTTAGGGATAAAGTGGAAAGCTACAAATTTTGATTTACCTGCTTTCCAAAGTATTCCAAGAGGGTGTGCAGTATTTTTGAAAGCAGGAGCAGTGTAACGGCAGGAAAAGATTTTTAAATGAAGAAGTTTGGCTATGACTCTGTAGTTTGAGGCTATTCACAGAAATGTCTGAAACAAAAACCCATCCAATTAGTTCATAATTAGAGCTGACTGTACGACAACAACAGTTCTGCAATGTGGCAACTTGTGAGGTCCAGAAATTTGGTTTTGTTCAAGTATGGCCTTCTCTACCGGGAATTTAAAAATTCCCACTTTTCACTCTGACATGGAAAAAACTGGGGGCTTTTTTTTTTTTTTTTGCAAAACACTAATGTATTTTTGAAGGGAAGGGGAACAGACTTTCAGTGAGCTGTACTTTGTAAAGCTCAGTTAGTACATGGGGCAGTACATGGGTAGAATCGCACCCAGTGCCTGCCCATACTTGCAGGGAGCCCCCAGTTGTCCCTAAGAGTGCTGATAGCTCTTGCTGTTAGATTGTGTGGTTCCTCAACAAGGTCCCAGAAAACCCACTGGTCCTTGGTGGCATGACTGAATGGCCATGAGGTGCAGCATGCGACCAAATGTAAGTCAGGTTTGGGAAGGTAAAAACGCGTGGGCTGAAAGACACCAGCCCCATAAGGACCTTCAGGTTAGTCTGCTGATGACCCTCAGGAGCTGAGAAACCAGCAAGGTGATGAAGTGACTGCAGCTGGGGGCAAAGACAAGCGGGACTGCAGGGAACTAAGCACACAAGTGAATTCTGCTGTCTATTCAAATGACAAAGATCTCGTTTTATCTTGTATAGCTGCTGTTATTTTGTGTTAGGTAAACTTATTTTTATAAGGACAACAGAAACCAGAACATTTTTGGCTGGACTGAGGCATTCTGCCTCTTGCTGTAGCTTTCCAAACTGCATCAGACACAGACAAAGGGCAAACAATAGCAAATAAAAGAGGCATTCACACCATATTCCCAGCTATTAAAAATGACAGTACAATGAATATGCTACAATTACACGGATTTAGACACAATAACACTTGAAAGCCCTAATCACATTTCTTATTTTGGTGTAATTCCCAGTGGACATCATTAGAGTGATGGCTCAGAGGTAACATTTCTAACTCAGTGGCTTCTTTTGGACCCTGCTTCTAAATTCACTGTTGTCCAACACTGCTGTTATCTAAACAGGTAACAAAGTTCACCTTGATTTCACTGAGTGGTGAGAATTGAGCTAATTATAAGTGACTCTTGATGCATCAGCTAGATTTTAAGGGTAGAAGAGAAAATCGGGTTACTACTGACAGATGCTTCTTCACAGGCCTAAAGAGACTTTTTCATTTGTAAAGGCTGTAGTTAAGCACCAATATAGTCTGTGCAAAAATTTTGAACAGGAAACTGGAATATTCCTTTTGTAAATAGTCATGCTAGATTCAATAAACACACTTCAGATTTTGATTTTAAAAAATTATCTTGATATACCACTGGCCAAAGTTTTATGAATCTTTGCTGTTATATACAAATGGGTATCTTGGAGCATTGTACATTTGTTTAATTTTCAAAAAAAGACAACCCCCCTTCATCTGTTTTGGACCATCTATTAAATACTACACAGTACAGACTGCTTTAAAAATAGCATAAGCTAAACATTGATGGTTTTTAATAAACCAGATTTAAACACTGAGTAAGTTTAATAAAGCAGATACTTAAGACAGGCATAATGAAAGGTGAAAGTTTGTTTTCTTTTTATTTAATTTCTTAACCTCTACTCTTCAATCCTATGTTTGGCTTGGGGTTTAAAATAAATTATTCTCTTAAATGAAGTAATAAGAGAACTAGAGTGAGGAGCCGACCTGTGCAAGGAAATTTATTGCAAAGCAGACAGAAAAAAGTTCCTATATTAACTACAAAACAGTAAGTGCTAAGACCTTAATAACTTTATTGCAATGAAAATGTTTTTCATAGAGTCAAAACAGATTAGTTGCAAGAAAAAATATTTAGCTCTTCTACTTTGTGCCAAATGGTGAAAATTTCAGTTAATCTAAATAGATTTATGACTTTCATCATCGTCTGCTCCCTCTGATGATTTGGCACCTTTCTGCTGAAACCAAACACCTTGAGACAGCACTCAGACTATGAAGAAAAGTGATCACATGTGCCCTGCTGCCCTCTCCTAGTATCATGTCCCTCATCTCCCTCCAGCTTCTGAGCAGCATGGGTCAGTGCAACCTCCACGCTCTCATGCATCCCTGAGAGCTGGTTTGGAGGAGGCATGGGTTAATGGCTGCCTGTGCTCTTGCGTCCACCCCTGTGGGACTATGCCTACTTGCTACGTGGTGCCAGGCCATGAGAGAGCAGCCTGGGTGAGAATCATGGAACCATAGGATCGTTAAGATTGAAAAAGTCCACTAAGATCATAGAGTCCAAACATCAAATGAACTAGAAGAGAGGTGTCAGTAAGCAGCAGTTGTGGCAAAGGTCCTCTGCAGCACCATCCAGGACCACATCTGCTTAGCAGTACTTACTATTTCTTTTGAAAGAGTATTCTCTAATTGCCTTCTTCCCAGATTACTACAATTTAGGCAGTTATATGACTTAAAATTTTATGAAGCATTGCCACCATTTGCATTAGTAAATTTTGCAGCTCCTCCTGAATTTTTGCCAGTGCTATCAGACCTCAGTAAATGCAGAGAATTTTCCCCAAAACTTCTGTCCATATTGAAAATAGTCTTGTGCTCTGAATATTTCAATCAGAACAGTTTCTGGTAAAAATGCAGTTTCAACTTAAAGTAGAGAAGAAATAATTTTCAGCTATCATTTTACTAATTCTTGAAAGAAATACATGTATGAATTCTGACTTAAACTCATCTGTATGGGAGCAATAGCAAAAAGGCTTTATTATTCATAAGAAAAAATGTAAATATTTTGTGAAGAAGCTCTTTAGAGAAAAGGTATTGCAAAGTCACAAAGCTTATAAACAATTTAATCTTGCCACATGTCACATGAAGGAAAAGGAGAATTTTGTTGTTGTATTCAGTCAAGCTCCCATTTGGATTTATTTATGACATCTATGAATTTTTAATAGCGAGGGCCTCTTTATACTACATAATTTTGCAAGTTAGATGATAACACAGTAGCAATATATTACTTTAAACTGTTACAAGTATGTTGTTAATTTATTTATCCTATTTACATTATATGTAAGTATGGAAATGGAAGTTTTCCTAATTATGACATTCAAATTAGGGCCATTGGCATTAATGGAAAGAGTTGATGACAGTCTTCATGGGTGACTCTGAGCTGTTGACTGGGAAAGATGCTTGGCAGATGTGGTTTTTGCTTTATGGAAAAGAAATTTTACAATTTGGGTTTCCTGTCCAATTTTAAGAATGTTGTTTTGCTAAAACAGTGGAGGTAAGAAACAGCTCTGTTGACGAAGATGTCAGTGAGGCTAATTAGCCAAGCTGTCCAATACAGTTTTCTAATCAACGTATTATTTTTAGATTCTCTTAATCATTCTCATACTTGTCTATTGTTCAGATCAAACATTCCTGATGGGCAAAAAAAAAAAACCCAACATATTCTATAAGTTCTACGTAACGTTCCCTAAATAATCTCTCATTTACTTGGGTCTAAAAGTTACAGATACATGTAAAGAAAAGGACTTGTACATCTTTGTCAGTAAGACAGTCCATACAACTTGAATTTCTCAGTTTTTGTGTTCTTTCAAGTAGATAGATATGTAGCTCTTCTCTCAGATATCCTATGCAAGGTCAGGATTCAGTGCCTAATGATCTGAAAATAATTTTTAGTCAAGCTTTTGAAAATGATAGGCAACAACTTTAAAAACATTTACCTTTAGCTGTAATTTGGCTGAAAGTTGCATTTTTTTCTTGTGTGTGTGAAAAACTGTTTTCCTACTATTAACCATGTGCTCCAAACATCTTGATATTTTAAAGTAGGAGCATGTGTTTTTGAGACATCATTACTTCTCCTGAGACATTTCACCTGTTCACTGTGCTATTCTGAATTCAAGAAAATAATTTACAGTAACTGTTCTCATGAAACAGAGGAAGAACCTCGCTTTAAGAAAGATAAACATGCCTGTCAAACCTCCGTGAGAAGGACAAGGGATGGCTTTATTCTCAGTATGCGAGTTGAAGAGCAAATGGACTGACCCCAGAGAATACAGAGCCACTTGGAGCTGTGAACAAGAAATTGGTGTTCCTTCCCATTAATGCTGTGCTCAGAAGAAATTTTATGTTTTTCCAGCCATAATTTTGATAGGTAACTCTGGGAAATTCTGGTTAGAAGACAGCAGCGGCTTAGGGAGTTTTGTTTCATTTTTTAGTAGCTCACTGTAACAAAAATCTTAATGCATTAGGGAGTGTGTCTTGCTGAGAGGAAAATTTTCTGGAGCTGTGAAAATGCAAAAGCCCTGTATAATATCACTGTATGACTTCAGACGTACTCCTGACAAGACTAGCTGTGATAGCATGCAGAGATGAATTTCAAGTGAGTGTTTATACAAGATAATCTCATTGTCGGACATCAGAAGGATGTGAGTCCCTTCCCCAGCCATGCACCAGCTCCCATCCTCCTCCAAGCAGGATCCCGTGCATCATTCTGTGTAAGCTTTGCTCTCTGCAGGTGGAAGAGATATTTCTGCCACTCCAGCTACCACCTCTTAACTGAGCATAGTGTCATTAAATAATGCGGCTGCACAGCCCAAAGTGGTTATACATTGAAAAGACTTAGGGTGGAACCATAGATACTGTCCCGTGTACTATGTTCAGTACTTGGAAGCAAGGCTCCCTCTCCCTTGGTGTCCTTCTTTTGAATAACTCCTCTGAGTGTCCACATTTGCCCCTGCAAGGACTTTACTGAGTGGGCATCTCAAGGAGGTGAGAGCTGAGTTTGGTGCAAGCATACTCAGCTTTGTGCCAGGGATAGTTAATCACTTCAAATTACACCAGGAGAGATTCAGGTTAGGTATTAGAAAAATTTAATCTCAGAGAGAGTGGTGAGGCATTGGAACAGGCTGCCCAGGGAGGTGGTGGACTCGCTGTCCCTGGAGCTGTTCAAGAACTGTGAAGATGTGGCACTGATAGACATGGTTAGTGGGCATGGTGGAGATGGGTTGACAGTTGGACTGGATGATCTTAAGGTCTTTTCCAACCTTAACAATTCTGTGATTATATCACAGATATATCACTGTGCCAGGGCTAGGTACTGTCATGAGCATGCTGAGCCCTGTTCTGGAGCTAGGGGCTGTCAGCCCTAAGTGGCTGACTCTCTGGGGTTCTCCTGAGAACTAGGGCACTGTGGGCTCCATTGGAGGGATGCTGTGTGTGCAGCAGGGGTTGCTCATCCTTCCTGAGGATGTTGAAATATTCCATCTCCAGGTCAGTATAGATAGGATATAAATGTCTTCCTTGTCTTCATGTTATGGGAATGGGGGTTTGCAATGGCAGCCTAGGGCACATGAATTATAACTGAGTTCTACTTCAGAAAATGTATGTTGCCTTAATGCTGGTCAGATAAGTTAGTCATTCATTTTCTGGATTTTTTTAATTTAAATACCTTTAATTGAAGTTTATTCTACCTGGAAATAGCACAAAAACAATGATTCTCTTATGGTGATGTATATAGCAGTTTTGCTTATCATAAACTGTGCATCAGTTGAACAGGGGATCCTGACCCTTCAGTTTTTGAAGAGGAGGCAA
The DNA here is from genome assembly GCF_002078875.1 of Numida meleagris. Classification (NCBI taxonomy): domain Eukaryota; kingdom Metazoa; phylum Chordata; class Aves; order Galliformes; family Numididae; genus Numida; species Numida meleagris. The sequence continues at coordinate 57,861,168 of NC_034412.1, read as the reverse complement.
TTGGGCTGATCTGATTAAAGTATTATGAAACACAATGAGGTCAAGACTGAGAAACTGAGAAGTAATTTTCCTCCTAGTTGTATGAGAAACCTACAGTTTGTGTTAAAACTTTTGATTTCTTTTTTTTTCCTCTTAGAAGAAGTTGACTTAGTATTCAATGCCTATATAAAGAACTTGGTCATCCTGCAAAGCACAGAAAGAGATGTTGCAAATTTGGACTACTCATGTCACTTAGCCTTACACCTCTCTAAGGGCTGCTCTGAGCTGCTTTGAGAGCTGCTAGGAAAGAAGTGAAGCGGCTGCTTGCTCCAGCTGCACTTTTCCTCGGTGGTGACACAATGCTGTGTTTCTCACACAGCTGGGATGTGGCAGGGGAACTGGTTGAGTGCACAGCTGTGCTGGCTCAGTGCTGAGCTGTGAGGGTCACACTTCACGGTCTCCTCTTTGCTGCCAGGGGGAATCATCACCTAGTGTACCTCGTGGAGGGACTGGAGGCAGCCCACAGCAAGCTGGCTGTGCAGGATGCTAACCTAATGCACCAATTCCAGCTGATACTGGTTTTCAGAGATGCACTGCATGCTGTATGCACACTTTTTAGTAGCCTCGTATGTTTCATGCAACAGCATCGGTACACATGGCTGCCTGTCTTCTTTAGTTTTGCCCTCTGTCCACCTCCTCTTTGAACCTCATGTTTTCTGTTCTCTCTCTTTTTTTTTTTCTTTTCTTAGAATGCTAAGTTTGTGGTGGGCATAATGAAATGAGTTAAAAGGCTTCAAATTAAATAAGTTGACAAACCTTGAAGAAAGCCAATCAGGAAATAGCAACAGCTCTTATAAGAGAGCATGAGAGAGAGGGAGACTGGGAGAATATTTCTGCCTGTGTGTGTGTGCAAATGGAAATCCTATGCCCCAAAACAAAATCAAATAATTCTAAATACTTTGGATTGATGCAATGCATTCGTGAATTCTAATACCTTTTCCTGGGAAAAAGAAAAAAAACACTTATTTGTTCATAGGAGCAGATAGAAGTAAAGCACTTATTAGGAAGAGAATTAATTTCTGCGTTGGTATTTCGTACATTTAAAAGTTGTATTGCAATGTGGATCTGTGAATGAGCTACCATGCATACCTATTAACTTGATGTAAGAGCGTACGGAAGAAATAAGGGCAATGTATGCAACCTGGTAACTACATTGCTTTAGCTCTCCTCTGAGTTTAGTAATGCAGCAACCATGAAGAAATCTTTCCAGCCACAGCTTGCCTTTATTTTACAAGTTGATCTCATTTCACTTGCTCATGTGACTTCCAGAAAAGTTAAATCTGCAGAGGCTTCCTCTCACTTCATTTTGTCCTGAACTTAAAATAGTCAAAAACCTTTTATATAGCTTGCAACAGAAAACAGCCATGGTGGCTTTCAACCAATTACATCATGATTATGCGGTAATCTGTGTTTTCTCTGTGTTCAGAAATGTATTTTTTTGCCACAAGTGTCTGTTACAGTAGATTTATGGAAGAAAAAGGGACACACTTTCTGCTTTGTAAACTGAATATTTTATTATATTAGGGGCTTGCCAAAGTTCTCCTAATATATTTTGTGTCAGAGTGTTGTGGGAAACAGTATGAAATGGAATAGATTTCTTACTTTCTCATCATTATGAATCTCTGAAGAAAAGTCTGGAGTAGCCTCCATCAGCTTATTCTCAGTACAACACTAAACATCTACTTAAGAATAAAAATCTTTGATAAAATTACTGTATTCCTTTAGTTCTCCATTATTAATGTATTGCAATGCATTGCTTGAAATGTTATAATTGTTGTTACTGAGGTGCATTTTTAATCATTTGTGTATATGTACTTCTGCTGGAGATCTTCAGAGTTCTTTACAAAGACTGCCATACATTTATTTATTCCTCATTTATAAAATACGCATTATATAATGTATGTTATATAATATCTACTGGACATATAATGGTTGCTTTGACAGTAGTGTCTCCTATTTTATAATGATGGTCCGTAACATCAGAGGCGGATGTTGGTGGTATGGCAGTAGAGGTTGAACCTTCGCACCGGTATTCCATTACATGTAGTTGCCATGTGACAGACAGCAGCAGAGGGGCAGTCTGACACAATGGCATCTGATGTGGAACTGTGTATGAAGAAAAGAGGTGTCATTGAATTTCTCCATGTGGAAAAAATGGCATCTGCTGACATTCATTGACACTTATGAACATTGATGGAGACCAACCAGTGCATGTGAGCGCAGTGAGGTGGTGGATGGTGCATTTCAGCAGTGGTGAGAGCAACAGTGGGTAACCTTTGCTGATGCAGATTTGTATGAACACAGTATACAGGCTCTTGTTCGTTATTGGTAAAAACATATAACTAATGGTGAAGACTGTGTTGAAAAATAGAGCTTTGTAGCTGAGAATTTGCTCTATCAAGTAGTGTTATTGTGCTCTTTGTATCTGTTATGGTTTCCATGAAAATAAATAGGAGGCATTATGTTCAGAGTTACCTATATATTATACATCTTATATTAGTTTAAAGTTTCAAAAAGCCCAACAGACTGGAAATCTGAGAAAACTAAACAAATGACTTCCCAAAGCCAGAGAATAACTGTGTGGCAATGTTAAGAATAAAGTCAAGAACTGTGATTCTTGGGCTTTCTCAAAGCGTTAAGTAGTAGCTTTCAATTCTACTTTAGCCTTTTATAAATGCTTGTTTTGGAGAGTGAATGCATAAAGAAACTTCATTAAGGAAGTCATCTTCAGCTCGCCAAATCTGAAGCACTTTCAATTGAAAGAACCACCTTACATTTGCTCCTTTAGAGACCTGGTAATGATAAGGAGAAGTAGGTGAATGGGTGGGATAAGCCAGTATGTCTTTCATGAGAGGACGGTTGTTATCTTGCTGTTCTCTCCTTCCCCTGCTCTTCTCCAGCTTTCAGTCTCCTAATGACGTTGGTCATAGAATCATAGAATCATAGAATTAGCTAGGTTGGAAAAGAACTACAAGATCACCTAGTCCAACCATCCACCTATCACCAACAACCCCACTAAACCATGTCTCCCAACGCTATATCTAAACGTTTCTTGAACATCTCCAGGGACGGTGACTCCACCACCTCCCTGGGCAGCCTGTTCCAACGTCTGACCACTCTTTCAGAAAAGTAGTATTTCCTAATGTCCAGCCTAAATCTCCCCTGGCGCAACTTGAAGCCATTCCCCCTCGTCCTGTCACTATGGTCACTGACCATAAGAGAAATAAAAGGTCATTTTCTTCATATAAAATAGGAAACGCTTTCTAAGGCTAAGATGAAGGGAAAGGAAAATTGACTATTCAGACTTTGCTCATCTTTGCTCCTACTGTTATGGATTATCTGACAAATTTCAGGTATATTTGCAGCTAGTCTCATACCTGAGAGTAGGTTGCTCATTTTAGTTCATATAAAAATCTGAGGTTTCAGAAACTGACTTCTAGACTGAGTAGTAAAGTACAGATTGCTGAAAATATATTTTGTTATGAAAATCAAGCCTTAAACAAAATACTGTCAATTTACGGGATGGAGGAGCAGTTGCTCCACTAAAAGGAGGAGTCAGAGCATATTTCAAAAGAGAAATAGTTGTAACGTTCATTATAGGACCTGAGATTTTTGGTTCACTTTAGGTCTTGGCTTTCTGCTCATGCCTCTCCTCATCTTTCTTCTTCCTAAGTAAGGCTAAAAAAAAGCCTTTTTAATACTGAGTATACTAGCACTCACTCAGTATGGTTGTGGCAAAAATCCTTTCATGAATGACTTCAGAGCTCACAGATTCTTGTTCTTAAACAGCAAAGAGTTATAAAACAGACTGTAGCAATAGCAAATAAGACAACATTCACATGTTTAGAGACCAAGACTCTTTTAATCTACTTGGTATTGAAATAATATTTACCTGTTGTACACACGTAAATGTCTGAACCTTGGACACTTTGAGGTGTTTTGCCATAACAGCTCATTCCCTCACAAAGATCAAATGTATTAATTCCATCAATGTGTGGAAAGTGATAAAAGTAATTAATCTGTCTTACAACAAATGAGGTTGTTAACCTACAGCAAGGTAATATTTTTGAACACTATTCTGTGTTCTAAGTTTCCTTTTCTCCATCATACCATTCCACCTATTTAGACCCACTCATCCAGAAGATCTGGCTGTTTTGCAGCCTACATCAGCTACCTCTGAAATGTTTCTAAAACAACCAATTCATATATCAGAGCATTTAGCTGTAGGTGGATCCCATGTGAACCTGATCCCAATAGAGGTCCAACAGATGAATAAAAATAATGTAAATATATGACATACTATTTACAGTGTATTTCAGAGGGGAAAGAGGCCTCTGAGTTTCTGAGACTGGGAGACAGATCATATTTCATTTAAATGAATACTTTAATTCCTTACTTGTATAGATAATCTTGGGAAAACCTCATATTCTGAGCTTTATTTCAAGTTCAATTTAATTATTCATACGATTATTTTTCTTTCCTAGGTCCCACCTTTCTTTATTCCGTAGTCTGACCATAAGTACTATATTTAATATGCTTGTACTTATGGACCAAGCAAAACACATTTAATTGTGACCTTATTTTGTGTATGGCAATCAAATTTCAATAAATATAAAGAATTAATCTGTTACACATTTATGTAAGCATAGAAATGCACAGCTTCCTTCATGTTTCACACCCTTTGAACTCCAACTTGGCTTTAGTGACTTTTTTTCCAACTTAAAACCTTGTTTGCCAAGATTCAAACAGAATGAATTTTTATTGCACAGTTATAAACCATTGGTGGGGGGGAGGATTATATAATGGAAAAAAGCTGAAATGGCCTTAACTCTAAACGTGCAAATAGCATACAGCACCCATTAGGTAGAAAAAAAATCTCACTAAAATTTTCATCAACACACTCTTATAATGCTTCATAATATACCCAGGGTGCATTTAATGGGTGGAATCCATGAGCATAATTAAGGAATAATGACCAATGGAGTAGAGATTTCCCTCCAGTTAATTAATAGCTAGGATAAAATGTTTGGTGAAACCACCAAGCCTAATCTTCATACATCATTAGCTGCCAGGAAATGCCGAACCCAAATATCATCATTATGAATACAAGCTGTGAAAATCTAAAGATGTAAATAAAGCTAATTAATATTTTTATATATTGGAAATGTAGCTGTGGAACAGTTCTTTGCCTTTGATACCTGTTTCTGTTCATGGGTCAGGTCTTCTCAATGGCTGCAGATGACTCAGCTGTGGGAGCCAAGTGGAAGAAAAGTGTGATGTTGGTCCCACAGCATGTTGGTTTATGGCATGGGGAAGGACCTATGGATGAGTCCGAGATTTTGCTGATGGTGATCATGAAAGAAGGTATAAAACAGGCAAGGACATTAGGCATGGGAAAATATGTATGCTATGATTATTAGGCTCAGTGTTAACTATGAACAGAAAGATCACACTAAAATATCTAGTCTAAAGGTCAGTTTCCAGTGTTGAATTCAAGCTCAAGTGTCGTTTGTTGGTGCCTTGATAATGCTTTTCTGCAAGTGAAAATATTCTACTTATCACTCTTGTGGTGATCCTTTTGAGCAAGCTCACCAGGTGCAGGTGGTGGGTGCAAGCAGAATGAGGACATTTTGGAAAAGAGAAAGGGGAGAACATTGGAGTCCTGATGACATTCAGCACTTAGACTCTGGTAGCTAGATGAGCATCCTGATGCTCTTAGCTGTATTAGAGGAGGAGAGGATAAAAATCCTGAGGGGAATGTCAGCTTTATAACACCTAGGCAGAAAATGCTGGAAGATTTTTGATCTCTGGTAACAATGATTTGGATAAGTTTCCAATTTTTTTCTTTTTGAGCCAAGTCCTTTACTAGTTGCTTCTTTGCATACTGGGATGGAGTTCTCAATGATTATTTATCCCAGAGCACAGTTTCCAGTATTTTTTAGTACAACATGTAGAGTTTTATCTTCCACTGTTCCTATGATTTAAACTGAAATAACATCTGTCCGCGATATAAAGTCCAGAGTGGTCACTGATCCTGGTGAGAGATGAAGTGTTAGAAAAGACTGACTAAAAAGATATAAAAGAGAAAAAAAAATTCTGTACCAGTAACACCACAAAGGTCTTGCTACTCTCACGATACTCTTAGACTGTCAGAGTCAGTCTAAAAAAATATACAGTAAGTTTTCGCTTACTGTTAAGATTTACAAGAGTACTGTTCATGAAAGAAAAAATGTACATTTTAGGAAAAGAACCAGGTATCTCCTATCGTAGGAAACTATTTTCCTTTGGTGGGAGATGACTGTTTTCATTTACAGATGTATAATAATGAAGAGAAACAAATACCATTCATTATAATTTTCTTGAATCAACAATCAGAGTCTGTTTAAAAGTCAAGTGTTCAGCAGTACATGAATTAACTTGACAGAATTAGGAAAGTACTATGGAAACCGGAAAATGCACTACATAAAGCTAACTCTGTTTTCGCAATTCATAATCCGATGCATTTGTATATTTTTAATACATAAATGAATCATTGTGTAATCAGTGTAAATCATTTATAAGTACTGGGAGCTGTAGTATGTAGAGCATGAAGTGTATGGAGCCAGAGAAAAAGCTTTGAAGAAACACTAATGTTAATGTGACAACTGGGAAGTTATCACACGTATTAACTGCCTATAATACAGGAAAAAATGAACTGTTACAAAAGGGACATTTATTATTGTACTTCATTTTTTAAAGCTTTTTAAAGATAGTATTCATTTCCTCATGTTTTTGTGTAAGTTGTGTAAGTTTGTGTAATCATGAATCTGTGCTCTAATTTGAGAGCAAGCAAAACTTTTGATGCTTTTAGCTAAACATCTGTTTTTCTATTATTATTTTTCTATTATCACTCCATGAAGAGGACAGCAAAGTGCTCTCATCTCAGAGATGAGAGGTAATTTCACAATAATTTTGCTGGAATTTGATCTCTAATTAAGTAAAAATACATTTGTAGTATGCCTTTGTTGTGAATATTTCAAAATGAATTTCTTCAGTTTTCACAGATATTGTGTTTTAAATACCTAATGCTTGCCATGTTCTAAGGGACAGTGACCAGGAAAATAGGAACTTAAGGTTTTATTCTTTAAAATAAATCATGAAGGAGCCTTAGCTGTTGAGAATATTCAGCAAGCAAATATCCAAAGGCCTCAACATCTGGGAAATAAAAGTCATGGCAAACTCTCTTAGGGATATAATGTGCAAAGCCTTTTCCTTATTCAACAAATATCTCCTAATCTGAAATAATGGAAGCTTTACCTCCCTGTCATTGTCCAGTAAGTCTGAATTGCTCTTTTTTTGTAACAAAACTGATTTTTTTTTTTAACAGGCCATTCAGACACTTTAAGAAAATACAAACAAACAAGCAAAAAACCCACGACACTAAACATAGATGCAGCTATCTGACACAAGGATGGATCCTCACTAAGTTTTGACAGGAGAATACCCAGAAGCAAAAAAATTGGGTCGTACTCAGTAAAACAAACTGGTTTTGCATGTTGCAGAAGAAGCAAACTTACAGTTTGAAACAGAAGAAAAGAAGTAACAGATTAAGGAACAGATAGAGGGTGGGATCTCATCAAAGGAAGGAAGAAGACACAGGATAGAAATTGGTAAGATTTGTAGTAAAGGCCAAGCAGAATGGAGAAGGAATAATTGCTTCATAAAGTTCACTGATCAATTATCCTGCTTGAGGGCTTTCAGATGGTCCCTTTTAATATTGCATTCCTTCTTTTCCTTGGATAACCAAGGTCTGCTTTTCATAGACTGCAATGCCTTTTGTTTGACATCTACAAAAAAAAAAAAAAGGAATCAGTTTGCATGGATAAGTAAACAGGAACATGTACACTGAATTGCTTTTAGGTGAACTTAGTCATGAAATTTGTCCTGGCAAAATTATGGTGCTTTAGTCATATAGCCTGTTAAAGGCTTACCTGTTGGGTTTCATGAAAGTGCTCTTTCAAAAACCTTGTAATCTTGGTTAAATTCCTAATTCACACAAAGACCAACCACTTTCTCTGGCTTTTGGCAAAGCATGAAGTACCAGTATTCATTTCCAGGCCAGGGATATTGGAAACTTCATTGTTAAATCTTAATTAAAAAAAAAAAAAAAAAACTTAGTTGTTTCAAGCTTAAAAAAAAAAAAAAAAAAGTCAAGGAAATATTGGAATATTGGTTCAAATTATAACCCATTTTTGGCAATTAATCATAATTCCAAGATCATAATTTCAGTGTCCATCATGACTATAAAAAGCTGTCTTACTGTAATGAAAACTTGTGCTAGATTTTTCTAGGGTGTAGATACAAATACAGGCTTCTCACTTGTTCCTTCTAAAGAGTGTAAAGAACAAGGAGACTAGTTCCACTGGCTAATTTAGAACTAAGTTTTCCACAGTAGACAGCTGCTGAAAAGGAACCGCCTACCTGTTCACTGACCAGAAATCAGGTTAATCAACGAGCTGTATTCATTTACCCTAATATAAACCTGCCTAATCTCCATCTGTAAATGTAGGTTGTCCAAAAATCCCTTTTCTAGTAAAGATTTTTGGTTGGAAGGGGATTACCATATGACAGGGCCATCCTATGGTAAGTAGGAGAAAATTTCAAAGGCAAACTTCTCATTAGAGTCTTGGCAAGGAAAACAGGAACAGCCTCTGCCAAGCATCCTATTTCCAAGGGTGCCTAGTATCCTGCGCAGAAACCTAGTGAAACTCTCGATACCTTAATGAGCTAAAGAGGCTGTTTAAAAAAAAAAAATAAAGCAGTGTTTATAACATGTGCATTATGCCAGAGACCAAAATGAATCCATTTGTTCTCACTCGATGCAAAGGATAAAGAGGGAATTCATGAAAGCAAAATAAAAGAAATTACCTCAGCCTTACAAGTTTTTTTTTTTGTTTCAAATGTTTTTATATGCCTTATCAATTAATTACCATAAAGTAATGTTTATCTGAGTTGCATTTCAGTGGCAGCTCTGGCTCCTTATGATTTCACTCCAGAATAAACGTTTAGGACTTTTCGACCAAAATGTCAGAATATACCATTTCCATTAAAAAAAACAAAACCATAAAAGTCACGTAAACAGCTTTTACAGACTCTGAAGTCACCTACAGATGATTCTGTAAGCAGACCAAAGGACACAAGAGCCCTGCCAGGACATAAATCTCACCAGCGGATTGGCTGGTGACCTTCACCACAGCTGTGGTATGTGTCTGTAAACCACCATCCTATGGTATTGTGGCAGCAAGTGTCCCAGCCCACCCCTCTGCTCCCAGCTTCCTCACCAGGGCAGCAGCCTAAGCAGTGACTGGGGACATATCCCACCCCTGTTGAGGAGAGGGAAAGGCTTCTGGGAGCTCAGGAGTGCTGAGGAAGGCAGTTCTCCAGGGAATTCCTTTCTTCTTTTCTCTCCGAAAGGATTTTTAAACTATTTTTAATTTTAAAAAAAATATTTTGTTTTGTGTCTTTATTTGATGTTATCTGTATTTGTTTTATGTATTATTCTATACATAATATAGTATATATGCAATATATATTTACATATTTTATTTATATATATTATATATAAATATACCTATATTTATATATTCTTATATATTTTTTTCCATTGTTTTACATTGGTTACAGAATGTAAAAACACTTAGAAATGCAAAGGTTACTCTCAAAAAGCAATATATTTGTAGCAACAGACCTTGTATATGTGATTTAATATCTATATGCACACATATTGCACAACGTAACTTACTATTTAGCTGCTGCTCACACTGTCAGTGACGTGCTGACTACGTCTTCAATGTCATCCTCCTGAGTAGTTTCATAACCTATCTGCAAATATCTCTCTGTAATGAAAAAAGCCTCATCCCAAGCAGCCCTGAGTGTCGTTATACCAAAAGTGATTGGTGAATTCCCTGAGTGAGCTCTGGTGAGTTATGCTGGCATGATGCTCTAGGGTTCTGTTGCCAGTGACCCTGCCAAACATGTACTAGTTGCCTAAGACTGTGTGGTTTAAAGTCTGGAATATTCATGTTAAACCAGCTAGTGCTTTGAATCAGCGTGCAAGGTTGTTGGTTTTGCAATCAGAAAATTAGGACCAGTATGCTTCCATTAGATCTCAATGGCTATGCAATTATTTTGTAAGAAGGATCTCTGACAGAAGCATGCAGGGGACCCTTGTGCCTAAGAAATCACCTCCAAGTGAATCTAAAATTATCTAGCAATAGTTCTCAGGTAGATTTCTTGTTTAGGATTGATTTGCTTTGATGGAAGTGTGTCATGAAACATTCCATAAGCCACGCTCCAGTAGAAAACAGGATTGTACTCTTTCTTATAGTTCATTCAAGGTTTTTTGAAGTAAAGTTGCAAGGACGTAAAAAATGGACTCACCAACCTTGTCTAGTCTCTCCATTTCCTTCTACTCCTGCTAATGCAATGCTAAAGGTCTGAAACCATTAACTTTCCACATCCTTCAGGGGGATTAATTGTAACACTGCATGGGAAGTAAAAAAAAAAAAAGAAGAAGAAGAAAAAGAATCTGAACATAATCTTTTGTTGCTCCTTTATGCACTTTTTATTACTTAAATTGCAGCACTGGTTTTATACTGCTGGTATGAAAGCTCTTTCCCCACTGCAACAATTTCAAATCTGTCTTCACCAGTTTAGTTTAGATGATAGCTACAGGCTTCTCCTTATTTTTCCTCTTCTATACATCCCTTGTGCCCACGTTGTAGCTTTAGGAAAAAAAGCCCATTACTTTTGTTGTCCTTTTAGTTAAAAACTCCTGCTAGATGAGTGCTGCTCCTAAGAAATCAACTGTGGGCATTTCTCATATAGCTGCTCACAAATGCTTGCTGTGCCCGGAAGTTATCAGGCAGCCACTGAGCAGCATTGCCCTTTTGAGTCAAAGAAGGTGTTTGCTGACATAAAACACTTTGTTGCTGTGCAGCATGTCACTCCTTGTGCTAAAGAGCCCTCTTGCAGAGGGCTGTGCTTGGGATTTGCTCTGGAATGCCACCAGTGCCACACAGATGACCATTTGCACAGGGCATGTCAATCGCAAGCGGACAAAACTCTGGTGGTCTGAGTCTGTTTAAAGCCTTAGGTCAGACTTTCCATCTGTAAACATTCTCTTGTGTGTTTATGTTTTTCTGCAGTGTGATTTATTGGAGGTGAAAAAACACTGTATACTAACGTTTTTTAAGCTGACTGATTAATTGTTGTTGATAGAAGAATATGCTCATCAGCAGTAACTCAGAAGATCAGCACATAACACTGTATTATTAAGTTCATCTTCAAGACATACTCTTTAGTTAAATGTCAGAAAAGCAGTAGTAGATTTTTTTTACCTTTTGTAAAAAATCGATTTCTTAATTATGTTGTTGCTGTTTTAAAATGTGTCTCCAGATCAGATGAGTATCTCTATTACATTTCTCTCTGGAAGAAATCGTAGACCTGTATTGCACAAAACTGGTGTTTGTTCACAGATTTTCAGTCTGAAGAGAGCTTTCTTTTGGGAGATGGGAGTCATTCCTAGGTCTTCACTCTAGCCATCAGGCATATAATGAGTCTAGCATAAGATGTTTAAACTTTGAACTGTAGTTACACTTCCAGTAAAATAATACTTTTGCTTGTAACACGCAGTAAAAGCTCCATGTTTGTTTTAAAGTCAAATCTACCACTATATAGCAAACTAGTTTTAGTACACGTACAGCCACAATGTGCTTCCATGTGCAAGACAGTTTGTAGGCTGCAGCAAAGTCTGTAGAGTGAGCTGCATGGCTTGGGCACAGCTGAGTGCTTTATTCCTAAACCAGAGGTGGGTCACACAGCTGTCGGTCAGACACAAGAGACATCTGAGGCCCTGCCTTGTGCCTGTGCTCCCCTGCCCCAGGGCTGGACAGCCAGTTCGTATGGAACAAACTGCACCACCTCCAGTGTGATGTTTTTTTTCACCTTCCACAAATGCAGAACTTTCTAACTTAGTAGATAACTCAAATGTGGAGCAGGCAGCATCATTGTTGTTCTTTCCTACACAGTTCAAGCTAATCTCCGAGCACATAAATGTAATGAAAAGCTAATACAGGAATAAGATTCCTTTAGGCGTATCTAGCAGCCTAGTATTTGCTAGTAAAAATGAAATCATGTCAAAAGATTTTTCAGAAATCTAAAATCAGTAATTGTTTTTTAATGGTTAATCTCCTACTTTGGAAAAATATTACTCTAAACATTTTTTTAAAATCAATTTGTAGACAGGAGTGTGTTAGTTGTTTTATGATGTGCAATCTGATCACAGGTACACACACTTTATGGCACTGCAGTCAAACATAAGAACCATCCAACATCAAAAGCAAAAACCTCTCTGACTTTTACAGCTACACTGCTCAAAAGAAACTATTTTGTTCCTGGACCTGAAGTAGCAAGCAGGCATGAAATGCCATATTGTTTAATAATGCATTTCAAACCTTTCACAGGGGGAATCCAAGAGAAAAACTACCTCTGAGCAGCCTGAAATCACTGGCTGCCAACTGATGACATCTGTACTTCCCGTGATGCTCTGAAATTCCTGGCTCATGAGGTTTTGTAAAGAATAAATTAATAAACCAAACGCAATAATTTTATATCTCAGTGCAGTCTCTTCATATTAAAAGCAGTGAGCAGAAGCTTCAGCATTGCAGCTGTTTCTGAGGAGAACTTACTCCGATCCACACTCAGCCCTGTATTTGAATTGGTTAATGCCTCCAGATTCAAGCTTTTGTGCCATGGCAAGGAAGACATTCCCTAGGTGACCTGATCTTGCATTCTTTTAGCATATGAATTTTTCAGTCTTGAGATATTCTTTACTAGTGACCTGCAGGTTTGGGGCCCAAATCAAAATTTTCAGCACAGTCAACCTAGCTCCAAGTATTATAGCTCTTTTTTTTTTTTTTTATTCATGACTTTCAAATAGCTACAGGGAAATCCAGTATATAACTATCATTTTCCACTTTCTGCTACAATTTTTTTATCTTTCTGTGTTTGTTTTTATGGTAGAATAGTTTCTGGTTTGAATTTTATCTAGCATAAAGCTGCCTAAAGGAGTAGACCTAGATACTATTCTATTATTCCTTTCAGATTTTGGCTGAAACTGAAACATGGAGGAAAACCAATTGTCCTCCTTTTTCCTGTTCTAAAAGATAAGTGTGACATGAAGCACATGCCTCTCTTAAATACTCTTGCATGTGCCTAGCATTTTAGGTCAATAAACCCAAGACTGGAACAAGGTTGAGGAAAGTATTATGGATTAAGAATTTGCCAAATTCCAGGCAAAGGTTTCTTTGTTCCTCCAGAGGGGTTTATTCATACATATTCCTCCTCTTTTTTATGTGTCTGCTTTTCTGTGTTCAGCTGCTAGATACTAACAGAATGCAGCCATTCTTATTCTGCCCTTGTACCTTCTCCATGCACTTCATCCTTGGCAACACAAACATTAAAAAGATGTAGATATGGACATTAATATCGAGTCTCTTTTTCTACACTGGAGGATGCCATCATTTCTGTGCTTCTGGGGCTCTCAGAACACCAGAACTTCCTGTTTCTTTGTTGTCTCTTACATACACATTGTCTTCAATTGAAATCTGAGCTTTTAAACTCTTGAGAAGCATTTCCTATCAGTGGAGTTGTCAAACTTGCTCTTCTCTGCAGTGCTTTAGGCCAATGCTCATCTTGGGCCCCGTGCCCATCGCTGGTGTGACCCCACGTGTTATCCCATGATGGGCTGAGGGACAAAGCAGCCTGGGTGCAACCCAACTCACCCAATGAAGGAGGCAACTACAAAGAGGTGGAATCAAGTGCAACCAGATGAGAAGCAATTAATTAAAAAAAAAAAAAAAAGGTCTTTCACGCTGACTGTTCTCATTAGGTGCTACTCCACGTCTTGAGAAAAAAACTGTATACAAATGAAGAAAGCCCTTCTGCACTTCACGTTGTCCCTCACATTATAAATTTCTTTTATTTTTTTCTGCCTTGGTGAAAATCTGTCTTCAAAGAGAGGCTGAATAAGAGTGTGTATTTATTGTGGCCTCTTGGAAAGCAGCCATTTTCTATTTGAAGTGAATTGTGTTATCTGAGCAGAATCAGTCCAGTTAGTATTTGCTGGTTTTCCTTTCCTACCTGCCTGGGGATACCAGGAACATGCACACCAGACATTCCTATGTCTCCCTTCATCAGCTAACAGCTGATCCACGCTTTTTTAAGAGAAGACACACAGAAATTAGCCCGTGATTTCAGCCAGCCAAACCAAACTGTATTACTATCAGACAGCTGTAATTTCTTAGCTGGCTTTTAAATCACATCCCCTTTCTGCTGCTCCATTTCCAAGCACCCCATTTTCTTTTTCCTCTACTAGTTTGATTTCTGTCTCCTGGAAGAGAGACTGGGGTCATACAGGCTGCAGAAGCTGTGCTCAAGGAGAAGAGAGCTCCAGGACAATGGAGCAAGGAATGTTCAGCTGAAGACTGGCTTGGCTTTGCCTTCCAGCGACTCCACTCCTGGGGATTTTCTGTTACTAAATAATGCTCTTAATGAGATTTAAGCCCCTAATAAAAATAATTAAATTAACTCTGTCAAAAGGTTGTTTTCATTTCTGACAGTAAGATGGGAGATTAACAATCAATTGATTGCGTGCCCCCTTCTCTCACCCCTTTAAAAATTGTTGTAAGTATAGATTTTAAGGGATATGAGAGAGGTGAGAAATGAAAATTATGGAAAGACTGGGACCTTATTATAGGTCTGAAGCACAGCCTGAAGCTTACCATAGGAAAAGCTGAATGGCCAGCACTGGCAGTCAAAGCTGCTTGCCTCGTGCACTTCCTCATGGTTTGGCTTAGCTCCTCTTCCCCCATATTTTTGCCTTTCCTCAGCCTTTACAGCAATATTATTTTGCTTGTCCACTAGTGACATTTCAGTTAAACAATTTCTCCTTGATTTCAGACTCATGAGGTGTTTGAGGATTAGTGTGCTGGAGGCAAGGACTTGCACAGCCTTATCCATGTGGAAACTTTAGAGAGTAAATAACTCTACATGAACCAGTCATAGAGGGATCAAAAACAAGAACAAGCCTAAGGAAGTAAGAAATTCCTCTACACAAAGGTGAGGAAAGTGAAATAGACTACTCTGAAAGAAGTCATCTGCCCTAAGGCTTAGATGCCAGTTTAACAGCTGGGCAATAGTATAGACCATTGCCTTATTCTAAATCCCAACTCCAGAGAAGACGTGTACCGCTATCACATAATGCCATGACCAGTGTGCTGACCTTGCTGTCCAAGGAAAAACTTCATCTCCTGGCCCCATATTCTAGAAGACTGAAGATTTCATTCCATGAAAGGTAGGGGGCATCTCCAGCAGGTCTTTAATGTGACTTAGTAGCCAAAGCTGAAATTCCAGCCTTCAAACTACAAGGTGAACTGCTTTAGTCCTAGAGACCTCTGCAATCCAGATGGGATTTGGTTTTGGAGGGGTTGGACTCAATGATCCTTGTGGGTCCTTTTCAATTCAGAATATTCTATGATTCTATGATGGCAAGCTCAAGTTATGACTTTGCCTTTCAAGTATTTGGTAACTCTGTAACTTAAATTATCCTGCCTGAATTAGTGTACAAACATATACCTACATATGCGGGTGAATCTACCATATTAGACTTCAAACAAAATATAGAAATGCTCATTATTCTCTTTTAATATACCTCCCAAGAAGAGGTGAAAGTGGTAACTTACTAATACCTTTTACCCTAAGGTGAAAATTTCTCTCCTTCAGCAGTAAGGCTCAACACAGGCAGTTACGCTTTAAGGAGGCTCTTGTAAGTAATGAACACCTGGAAGGAGGGTTGTGTTAGAGTCTGCTCAGCAGGTGGAATTCAGATACCAAAGGAAGCATTTCTAGCTATTAAGTGCTACATGGGACTGGAAATAAATAACCCAAGAAAGATAACTTGCTGTAGAATACTGAGGCAATAGAAAGCCCTAACAGAAGAGAAGGAGGATGAAATAAAAGGCTTCAGCTGTGCTTCACTTTTTAATAACAACAGAATGAAAACAAGTTCTTAACAATAGTGTTGTTTGTAACAGCTGGTTAGATCAGTGCCTTTCTTGTTCCACATATGGTGTATAAGAGAACTAAAGTGAGCTTAGAAGAGGAACTGAAGCTCAGGATGAAGTTTCTCTGACTCATGTACTGCATTAATGTCTAGGTAAAGTTCTTATTTTCTTTTATTAATTTACCTCTTTAATAGATAGGAGGTTATTATTTTAACTGCCTAATGTAAGCATCTCTTTCTGCATGTCTCCTGGAGTAAGTAGAAGGAAATGCGGTCCCTGTGCTTTGTTACAGCTTATAGTGAGGAGTTCAGGTCTGTAAATTCTAAAATAGGTACTCTGGAATGTGGGTGTGATCCACACATCTGCATAAGAGATCTTAGAAGAGGGAGAACACCAGAGAGAACTGCTAACGTTTTCTTTATTGTAATGTTTAGTGTAGTGTGCTTGTATTATCAGTTGTTCTGTCACAGATAAAGGCTTCACTTCTTTCTTATGTCTTTCAAGATGTGTATGTTGTTTGAGAGACAGAATTCAAATTTCTTTTATATCCTCAGTATTTCATGTTGAAAAATAGCAGGTGCTTGCAGTATAGAGGGTGCCTGGATGCTTAAGTGAAAGCTGTGAATCTTTATGTGGTGGTCAGACAGCTGTAAGTTTATTACTGTGACAGATGTGACAGCCAAAATTACTCTGTGCACCTAGATCCTGATTCTGCAACGTCTGTCTTCTCTGCTTAGCTCAGAACCTTTTCCTCCATGGGGAGAACATGATGAATTGTATGTTTTTTAACTGCTAAAAGGCATTAAAGTATATGGGTCCTATTTTGCATTTAAAAAAAAAAAATTAAAAATAATAATGATCTGGCCCTGAGATTTCTTGTATGTTTTCTTTGGCCATAATATAAAGAAAGCAAATGAAATTAATTTCTGAGAGGAAATAACATTACATCTGCTGAGAAGAAAGGTAGTTGCATACACTCCAACCAGCTTTCTCAAATCTAATTATCTCAGCAATAATAATTACAGTCTTAATGGACATGTCTTGCTTCTGGTCATTTTGTAAAAATATTTAATAACACTGTTCTTTGAAGAATCTTCTGAATAACTTTATTATCATAATTAGTACTGCCTGCTGATTATTTAGCTGCTCTTTGAAGAGTTCCTCTCCTGTGCCATTTCTTAGAGCTGGGGAATTTCTTCGTGAAGCAAGCATATGAGATTTGACACTTACTTAACAAATGGCTAGAAGTGCTACAGGTACTTTTGCCAGCTGTTTTCTAAAGGTGTCCCCTGTAAAAAGTAATTCTGAGCTGATTCTGATTTTGCTTGCAACAATCATCTAGTGGTATAAGTCCATCAGAACCAGTCAACTCATCTCACTGGTTGAGTTCAGAATAAAAACAACTGTGGTGTTTTGTTTTTTTTTTTTTTTTAGCTTTTCCTGTTTCTGATAGGAATGGCATGTTCTTCAGTCAAACATAAAATGACCAATTAGTGGAATTACTGACTGAAATGCTTCGGTATGCTCATTCGTGTTAGTAACTTGCAGATATAAATGAAGGAAAATTTCTTCAAGCATATTTAATACCTGTTAGAGTTTCTCAGACGCTGCCGAGAGAGTGAGCATAGTACATTTAATAGTCTCTCTTGTCGCTGGCATTTGCAAATAGTTATTTCCTTGAAAGTTCATGTCCCCTTCCTGGTAATGGCTGGGTTGCCCCAAGGCATTGGTGTTCTCAGTTATTAACAGCTGAGGTCTGATTTCTGTTCACGGGTATGCCAGAGTGCAGTGTTTGCCTGGGCACACAGTTAGTTCTGCCTATAATAGGTCCTTCGCACATATCAGTTACCTACTGAAATGGAGGAATGGCAAAGACACAGAAATAACTTCATGTGCATGCTTCTAAAAACTGTACTGGCACTCTGAAGAATGAACGTTTGTATTCATTCCAGGTTTTCTTGCAACCTACATAGCACTGGCTGGGCAAGCAGAAGTTCTGAGTCGCACTGCGCCTCCCATGTAAGTAACCCTTGGGTATGAGGCTTGGGGATGAAGCATGTAGCTTTGCTCTCTAGCAGCCTGTTGAGTTTTAAATAAACACAGAGGAATAAATCATGCATAAATCATTTAGGAATATCTAAATATTAAGATTTCAGTTCCTTCAACTCTTGTATTGTTTTTTTTATTTTTCTCTATTCTGAAATGCATACTTAAACTACATACATTTCTAATTAATCTAGGCCAGTGAAGGCAAACTTCTGGCAAAGAACACCAATGTTATCACAGCCCCCTGCTCACTGGCTTCTCATCGTCCTTCCTGCATCCTGGCCCTGCAGGAAAGCATGATATACCTGGGGTTGTTGGGGAAGGGAAGCTTCTTGGTATGAAATGCAGTGGTACGAAATTAATGGTGGAGGCTTCTCATCAGGTAGGTAAAATCCACTCAGAGGAAACTCTCTTAGCTGAAACTCTTTCAGAGGTGAGCGTGACCTGGTCAGAATTCCTGGTCCTGCTGTATCTGTAAGACTTAAAGGCTGTCCTCAGAACATGGGGACACTGTTGAGGAACCCTGCCCCTCTTCCTCCCATCAGTCCAGGGCAGCTCTTGTGAAGTCATGGAGGAGGGCTTATATTTGGCTGTGAGAGTGCATTGGCAACAAAGCAGGGAGTGCCGTAACTACATAAACCAAAGAAAATGATCATACTCGAGATCCAGGTAGCCCTAACTCTTGTCTCTCATGGCAGCAAGTTCTCTTACTTTCAGCATATCCTTTAGTTTAGAAGGACTTCCCAGAGCAGTCTCTTTCATAAGTGGGTATTTCTATACCTGATGGAGACGTGTCATAATATCTTCTGTTTATCTGTAGCTAAAAAAGTGAGTGTATTAAATTATTCAGTAGCAGCTAGGATAGAGAGTTCCATTTTGTCTTTATTAAATCACATACCACGGAAAGTTTAAACCATTTTAGCAAAACAGCGAATCAAAGTTCAGAGCTGTTGCAAACTCCACTGATTTCAGCTGAGTTATATCACTTTCATGAGAGTTGAATTATTTGTGAAAGCAAACTCTTTGAGGCTATTATTGTGGTAAGAGGAATGGAATCCCACATTATTTTGTATATGGTATAGTATCTGTTTTTTTCTACTTTAAGTCCTGTTCTTTACAAAAGTCTTTAGTCTAATTGGCTTCAGAGAAGAATTTGCCCACACTTATCAAAACTTTAAGAAGAGCAGATAGGAAAAAAGCCAATTATTTAGACTTCTAGTGGACCAAAATAATGAGAATATAAAAGGCAAAAAGATTAACCCAAACTCTCTAGCACTTTAAGGTCTCAAAAAACAAGATTAAGACTTTGACAAGCATCCAAGTAATAAACCCATGGAACCAAAATACACAATTTTAATAAGTTTACTGCAAGGAAACACAAGAGTTGATGGGCACTGATGCTAAATTGGAGGAAAAAAAAAAACTCAGCAGCCTTTTGTGTTTGTGGACTTTTAAAAATAATCTGTCCAGACATAATGTGATGATACAGTTTGTTTCTCTAATGCCAGTGCTTAGGGAGGTGCTGTTGGAAGGTTAAAGAAGAAAAATGCTCCCAGCTTCCTACCCGGTTGCACCAAGAAATATGCAGATCCTGTGCTTTTCTCCTTATTGGATAAGGCAAACACAGAGTGGGAGGTGCAGATCTGTTTGACTGGAGTGTCCTAACTGAAGTCACAGAGGACCAAGGCTCAGTGAGCTGCTGGTGAGACATTGACCAGTGTCCCTGTCCTAGGAGAGGGAGAAAGCTCCAGATCCACTCAAAGCAGGGTAGACCCTCGTGTGTAGGAGGCATGTCTACAAGGCAGAAGATGGAGCAGTGCACACAGAGCAATAACCTGCTGTTAATGTGCTGTATGCTCGCCTGTCAGGCTCATGCTGCAAATGGAGAATGTGCCTCACTGAGATTTATTTAACAACTGCTTTCAGATGCAAACCTAGTCAAAAAAACAAATGCTGGTCAGACACCTGAACTTCATCAGTATCTTTTTTTTTTTTTTTTTCCAGCAATGCTGTTCCAGGGTTTTGGTTAAAATCATAGCTATTCACCCTGCAGATCTCATTGGATAAGAGAGACTATTATAATTCTGAAAACCAGTAGAGCTGTTCACAAATGCTGAATGTGGTATTCTTTTGCAAATCCCCTGGATACTCATTGGGGATAATAAATTGAGCTTTACTTGGGAATTTCTGCTGGCATCTAAGGACTGTCAGAAAATAATGCTCTAGAAATTTTGACATGGTAATGAATGTCAGATAGGCATAGTTTTGAACATAGTGCTTGCTTCCAAGGCACTGTATTTGTGGTTAATTTTCAGAGTGGAATGTTGTTTAACATGCCTTCTTTTTATCAAGCTGAGAAGTGGTTGATCTGTTGTTTGCTTTTTCTTAAATTGTAGGTCCTGCGTCCATTTTATGTAATGAAACAAAAGGAATCAGATTGTCTTTCTCTTCCTTGCAGCCTTTCTTTGTTCTTCCTGCTGCCTCTAAGAACCTGGCCATGAGATTCAAGTAGACAAAGGAGCTGAGTTTTTTTCATCCTATTATTGCAACAAACATAACAAAATACACTTTTCTTCCTACCCACTCCCCCATTACTTGCTTTGTCACATTTATATTTACTTTAGGAATAAACCAGATTGGAGAACTTAGAAAAGAGGGACCTATTCAGACTCAAGTGACACACCACTGAACATGGCATCACATTTTCCTATAAATTTATATTTAGCCTCTGTACTTGAATATCCCACTTAAGTTATATGGGTAGCACAAACCGACAAAGGTGTTAACCGATTGATTGGCATAGCAGAGTAACTTCTATTTCATCCATGTTCTCCACCAGCTCTACATTTTCCATGCAGCCAGGCTGCCAATTCTCACACCTAGCGGGTGAGCCCCTTATTTCGTCTTGCTTGAGCAAAATTCCATTGGCATTTCCAAACTGATGCTTGCACCCAGGTATTTCCTAGCTCACTAGGCAAGGGACTGGAAGGTGAAGGAGGTCCACATGGCACAGTCATGCTTACCAGTTATTCTTGGAGGTGCTTCTCACAGGCTTTACAAACAGTCTCAGTGCTCCTTGACAGTCATAGCCTTTTGATTGCTCGATTTCATCTCCATTTTAGTTCCTACTGTTTTTACTAATTATTGTAAAAGGGGTGGCAAAGAAGCATGGATTCCCTTTTCTATCATGTCTCCAGCCTCACTGGGATCACCCTCATGGGTTATTTCCAGGCACTGTTACCAGCGCAGCTTTTTGAATAATGTTTTCCTCATCAAAATTATTCAGTGAAAATCCTGGCGGCATCTAGCATTGCCTGCATGTGAGGCGGCTTACACTGGAGCTAATGGTTCAGAAGAAAGAGGGCAATATTCTGTCTGTGCAAATTTGTTTTAGCAGTACTAAGTGGTATAGTCTGGAATAGGCCTGCTATATGCATGGACTACCATGGATGTACAGCATGATTGCAGATTATTAAGTTAAAATATCTGTGTTCTATTCCTGTGAAAAGAATTTTCCATCTTGGCAGCTCAGATATTTTAGGGGCACACCTGTGTATCCCATCACAACTTTATGCAGCAGCAACAGGAGGGATGGCCCATTTCAGGATCACTGCCACACCATCCAGGCAGTTCTAGTTCATTGACTTGGGGATAAGGAACTGAGCTGGTCAGAGGAAGGGTACAACAGACAGGCCAAAAGGGTTGCAATTTTGTCTGCATCAGCCCACTGGAGAAGTCTGATATAAAAACTTTCAGGTGCATAAATGTATGAGTTTGGCAAAGCCTGAAAAAGACAGACTGATAAATGACTCATCTAGGCCATAGTCTCAAGAGGTTTTAAAGTATCAATGGAATTAGGGGGTTAAAAATGTACTTCCACCTGCCTTATAGTATCTGAGAGACACAGGACAAGAATTCAATTTTTGGTAATTTTTCCTGTGTGCTGAGAGACAGCTTCTACCTAAAATGATGAACCCTGTACATAGTCTTTTCTGAGCATAAACTTAGAGAGACTACAATATAGTCTGACTTGTACATGTGAAAATCATTTCTAAAGTGAATTTTCCAGATGCAAATTCAATCATCTGTTTAGCCAGGTGTGAGAATCTATCAGCTGTATATGCAGGTGTCAATGCCTGAAAAATGATCCAGTTTACTCCTCCGTAAAGAGTTCTGCATCACCTACGTCTGTCTTAAGCTGGGTTTTGAGGATTTAAGTGGAATTTGAATAGGGTTTTCTGTGCTAAAGGCCCTTTGCATAGGACAAATGTTTCACAAAGTATATGCACAGATGGGCAAATTTGGCGGCCCATAAGTGAGGCTGGGCTGCCAGCCCAAATCGATAATCTTGCCCCAGATGTGTCTCCTCCTAAAATGTGTCTAGCTCTTGTCAGGCTCATTAGAGAGGGGTGGTTTTGGCTAGTTTGCCCCCTTTTTTTTTTTTGAGTGAAAACATAGTGTTTCTCAGTGTATTATCAACATTCCCAAACTCAAATATTTAATAACCTATGCTATCTAATACCTGACTTGGCTTTGCACTGGAAACAATTGCTTGCAAAGTGTTTATCTATTGAGTGAGAATGATTAAAAGAAAATATAAAGTTCTTCATATACTATTTTTGGGCAACAAAATGACCTTGTTACTATTTTAAATATTTCAGTATAATTTATATTAGCTATAATGCCATCACTAAGGCTGCTTGAAAATTAAGTGTCATTCTTGGCTTGAAACATTGGGTGTGTTGTGGGACTGAATGCCATGTGCCAGAAAAAAATTAAAACCAAAACCATGGTCAAATACCTACATTTACAGAGAGAGCAAGCAACGTGGTCTTGAACAACACAGCTATTTGGACAAACAGCCATGCCTACATCTGGGGAAATCTTAAAGTGCCCCTCAATCTCAATAGCTGCTAAGCTATGGTGAGGAGAATAGTGGCAAGATGACAAAGCCCTACCTAGTCTTTGTGAAGATGTCATCTTTCTGCCAGGCAACACAGGATATGGTAGAAAGCTCTGGCGAGAGGATGGGAGCTCACTGTTGTTTATGTCCCCATGTATCAAAATACAGTGATCATCTCCCCTCTAAGAGGAGACTGAACTGTCCACCTTCTACTGATTTTTTTTTTTTTTCCTCACTGAAATGTCTCTACCCATTTAGTTCTTGTCTTTACTTCTTCCATTGCAAGCCAGTTTTTGTCGAATGTGGATAACATTATATGCACCATGCCAGACAAGGCCTGTCTAAGTCATGAATGCTTCCTTATCTCTGCTAGAAATCCCTCCCCAGTTATATCTCAGGAGAGCATTTTGACTTTTTCACAGCTGCCTCACACTGATGGTTTCACGATCCTCCTGCGCTCCACTAAGACGATGTGAATGTTGTGGGATTTGGCAGTGCTTCCTAGCTTCTGGGTCCAAGTGCAGGTCCTGGACACATCCCAGCTCTGCACTGGGATAGGATCTGGATGTGTACTTGAGACCTTTTCCTCCTACCTGTCCATACCATAGTTTCCATGGAACTAAATGCAGAAATGCTGGCCAAAAGACAGCTTCAGTACAGTACATTTTGGCCTGTCTAGATAATCAGTGAACAGGATCTTGGAAAACACTGCAGCTTATATCAGTTGTTTAGACACTACACATACAGTGCATGTTTTTTTTTTTTTCTTTTCAGCTTTAACTCAGGTGTTTATAACAGATTCCATTCTTCTCAGCTGATCCTGTTTGACATTGCCTTTTCTCTCTCACAACACCTACATGACATAATGAGATTCTGTCATTGCTTTTACTACAAAAGAGCAAAATTCTATCTTTTCCTTCCATTTAGCCTATTCATCCCCTGGGCATCTCCTGCTTTGTCTGTGAATTTTCCTTCTTTGAGGCTTCCTGAAGAACCATCTGCTAAAATTATTTTTTGTACTTCCATGTAACCTGGTTGGTCTAAATTTTGAATAAACCTACCAGCAATTTCTTCATACGCTATCAAATTTCAGCTACTTCTGTTGCTTTAGTATGCAATCTAGTCTGAAATTGTATAGCTGACTGTCTTCTTTGGATGCTAACCCTTCATACTCCTCTGCAGATGATACTGCTTGAAAGGATTTCTAAATCCAGTCCATCCAAAGATTTCCCTGTGCTTTTAGAGCATCTACACAAAATCTTACTACTTTTGCATTATCTTCAAAACCTGAGGCAATGAGGACACTAGGAAGTACAGTGCACTGTTAAAATGCTCATGTTCTTAATGAGCAAATTGACCTGTTCTTGGAGCTGATCCCTTTACCGACTTCCAGTGCCAAGTCTAAAATTAGAACATAAATCCTTTGAGTGAGAGATGTATTGCATCATATTTGGAAGTGAGATACATTTGGTTTCCAATGTGTCATCCTAAAAAGCATACCTAATCACTTATAAATGTCTATTGCTGTTGACAATTGTTTTCTTACAGACTTATTCCACAAAAGCATAATTCTGGTTTGTTTTTTTTTTTTCCAAATAATCTCTGAAACGATGTTTCTGTAGTTTTACAGTTGTCTCTCTTTTTAGGAAACTGGTGAAGCTTTAACTCTTTAGTATACACAAAAGTCTGGTGATTCTGAGATTTATGATGCTAACCAATTAAAAACAATACCTCTGGTGGTACAAAAATATTCAGAGGTTTTAGGAAAATAATAGTCTCTGTCAATATGTGTCAAACTGGTTTTAATAAGTTAAATTTCCCTTAAATAAAGCTTTAGTTATAAAGTAGTTCTGCCTTTTACCTTTGAAAACTATCTGGGAAATATTTTTCTCTTGTGTTCACATCTTTGCTATCAAAAAGGCTTGTGAAATATTGCAAGAGATTTTTTCAGGGTGCTCCAAGCATGTAAAATCTCTCAGAAAAGCTCTAGATTCATCACATCACCAGCGTGCTTAGACACTTGAGAGTAATGTAAGATCTGAGCTGGTCTGCCATGACATCACAGATTTTTTTTTATTTTTTCCTTTACCTTCACCTCCTTCAGACATTTTACCTCTCTAAAATTTTCTCTAGTGAACACACAGATTTCCAGTACCCTTCATAAAGGTCTTTTATCAAAACTCTCATTAAAGTCAATGGGTGTCCTGTGGCTAACCTGTTCATATAATGCACTTGAAGTCTGGGGCTAAATGTCTAACTGCTAAATATGCCTAGGGTTTTTAAGAGCGTTTTTTAAAACAAAGCTAAAATATTTTGCCAGGAACATAAGAACTTCAGCAAACTTTTTCTTTCTTTCTTTCAGTGATCCTGCCTGGATCAAGCAGGCAACACTAGAGGAGTCTCAGGCTCACACTGCTGGAAGGACTTAATTGCCCTAGGGGACATAAAACAGAATCCAGCTACAAAGTTTTGGTCTCCATCCCAGATACTTAGTCTATTAAATGAGTCAGGAGGTTACGACTGAAAAGAAATAAGCCCCTCAGCAGAAGTGCATTTTGCAATCTGCTCTGTTTGGAAAGGTGCTGATGCAGTCAGGCTGCCAGCATCAGGAGATGGACTGATTGCTGTTGCACCAGATGGGGTAGGGGAGAAAGGAGAGGGAAAATGGGCATTTGCAGGCTCATTGGAGAGGGCAGAAGTTGTGCTTTTCTACGCATTTAGATACTCCTCTAAAACGCTAGTGTATGGTTTCAGCAGGTTGTAACTGAAGGCAGTAACACTTTCTCTAGACATAGGCTATTGAGAGTCTTTGTGATGTGGCTAAGGAGAGTGGGAGGTCTAGTAGCTGGGGGCAGAGGTCTGAGAGCTACTCAGTCACTTTGTCACTTAGGGCAAGTTGTTTGACCTTTCTGCATGTGCTTGCGCCGAGACAGATAAAGTGGCTTGACACCAGACTTTCATGAAATAGCAGAAACTTAATCTGAAATAAACTTCCCTGAGTTCACTGAAGAGGTCACCTATATTATCATGAAATCTCACCTGTGTCAGCTGAGCTAAAAATCTGAAAAAAAAAATCCATCCATTTTCCAAAGTTGGGACTGCCTCTAAACTTTAGTAGACAGAAAATTATTTAAAAGACACAAGCAGCATTTGTGGGCATAGAGTAACTGAATTATAACTCAACATGTGCAGTTGTATATTTTTGGTAGTTAAAATCTGATGACCTATAAATATGCAAATCTAAAATTGGGTGTTTTTGAAAGCAAGGACCTGTATATGTTCTTCAGACTAAGTAGTTTGTGAAACTGTTTTGTGAAACCAGCTCTCTCTGTTATTATTAGACTATTAAACTATCTGTGTCAGCAGAGAGTTTAGCTATTCTGAAAGAAAGTATTGGAGCATTTGAATAACTTGCAGACATAAAAATACTGCAGTACTTGTTTCTCTTTGCTTGCTTGGACAGTTAAGAAAATCATAAATCCTCAAATACCATTCTTGCTTTAAGTGCTTTTCCTCTGCTCTTACTGAAAGGGTAGATATTTATATCGTAGAGCTTTTAGCTGAAACTGCTCACAAGAATTGCACAGATGTGAATTTGAGGTGTCGATGTAGGTAGAAATAACTCCTATAATTCCATTAAAGTTTTCATGAAAGAGGAAGGTTTAGGTTTTTTGTGTGTTTTTGTTTTCCATCTAGAAGAACCAAGTGTTAATTTGTGTGTGTGGTAGTGGTGGTGATGAACATAAAGCACCAAATAAGAAGAATTAAAGGGGAATGCAATTGTTAGACTCAGGAAATAAAGTCTGTTTCCTGAGGGCCCCCCTTTTTAAGTAGCTTTCTCTCATTATTTGCACTTGAATGTATGCCTGATGTTCGCTGTGAGGAGCACAATCAAATGTTTACATTGATAAATGTACTTGCAGCACCTACATACCTTAAAATCAAAACCTCTCATTCTCAAGTATAAACAGCATACTATTTCAGTGGTTGAAACTGGTTCCATATGAATATGCGTATATACCAGACTTACAGAGTTAAGGTCAATTTTAAACCTGCAGTGCTTCTCTACTGGGGCTGCAATTGGAGTAGAGGAGGTAATACAGAAATATCTGTGCTGCTACAGTACAAATAAAAGTGCTACGTATGTATTTAAAAAAAAACATGTGGATAGGGTGAAGGGAAAGTTTTATCTTTGTTTTCAATTTATGCCAGAAGAAATCTTGAAGAAGATGTGCTGTTGTCCCATACCTCCACGTGCTTGCTTTGGGTCTTATTTGCAAACATCAGTATAGCCTCCTCTTTATATTTCATTCCAGTAAACGCACTGAGGAGAAAATACTGAATAGCAGTCATGTATTGCAATTGTGTAATGTAGGCCTGGCTTGTTCTGTTTTATAATGTCATCTGTTCTCCGGATTCCTGCAAAAGCTCTTGGAGTTCTGTTCGTTCTGTCTTCTGCCCCTAGTATGGTTAACTGCACATAGTAAAACAAACAGAAAAACAACAACAACAAAAACAAATTAATAACAGACCAATATCATCAGCACTGTGAATTAAAGAACATGAGATGTTTATGAGTCTTTCTCTGAACATATGACATTTTCCATGAGTTCAAGTAGTCATCAATTACTGTGCAGCTGAAGAACAGAGGTACTGTATATCTTGCAGTATATATCACTGCCTGTTCTGTTTTTTGGTAACGATCCCCATGCTTCTAGCATGAGTTCAAACTCTTTGTCAAGATTGGATAATTGTGTAGGTGATCTTCTCAAATTGTGTGAAAACTCATAAAGAATTAAGTACCTCAGGCACTTCTGCTCACAGCGCATAGGTCACTAGAAGAGATGTGTGTTGGGGAGTCAATGGTTTTCATACCTAAATGCTTATTCCTTAGGCTAAGAAAAGATCAAAGATCAGCTAGTATGGACTTGTAAAACACATAATTAAGCATCTGTTGAATAGTCTGTGTTAAGAAATAAGACTTCAGTTGGTCTGTATATTAATAGTCAAAAGCATAAAATACAACTGCAAGCAAAGACCCAGCCGAGGGATGACCGGTGGAGTAGGGCACAGAATGGCTGGATAGATCCTCTGGAGGTTTTCTTCCCATCCTCATGCTGTAGAGAAAATTTAAATCCAGAAATATTTCTACATCTCTGACTGCTGGGGAAAATTTCCATTGCTCCCAGATAAGTAGTGTTCTGAGAATGACACAGTAAATTTTCCGCAAACTGGGTTACTATAAAGGCCTGTCCCCTGTGCTCAACACCTTCTCTACTGCTGTAGCCAGTCTTTAGTACTAGGGGAGCAAAACGCATTAGGTTTATTCCTCAAGGTAAAATAACTCGACCTCAGTAGACAACTCAGGAATGGGATTCAATTACAGTTGTTGTACAATTGCGTAGCTGTTTGATGTGAGTCACAAGCAATGATGTTTCTTAGAGAGAAAGTGAACAACGGTGATAAATGGAAGGATCTTGTCCTGATCTTAGCACTTACACAGGCTGAAGAAACTCTCCTATAAGCTGATCAAAGTACATTTTAGCAAGTTATCTGATCTTCTGTCAAAGCTCACCCAGCTCCTCAGTGGATCTAAAGTTTAACCTTCACAGCTTTGAAGGTGTCTATTTCAAGGCTTCGGTAGTCTAACTGTAGCTCCTAGCCACTGCATGGCTTTAATAAAACAGTCTTAGCCTTCACTACTAAGGCTGTGTCTGTGTATATAAGATTGTCAAGGCATTTCTTGCTCTCCTTTCATTTCCCTGAGTAACCTGGGTTCCCTTGGCCTCATCTCAAAACAATGTTCTTGTTCTGAAATCTAAATTCTCACTAGTGCTGGGTCCATCCTCCTGTACACAATGTATTTGTAAGGTGCACTAACACTGACCTTTCCATTAATATTCATTTTATAATATATATTTTAGCAAAAGGAGCCACAAATGCAGCAACTTTGTACCAGAAGCTCATGTGGAGGTGATTACCCACAACGTCCAGTAAATCCTCTTCTGAATCATAGCTTCCCAAGACAGTCCACCATTCTGTAAATACAATCTGTTTCCCAAGTGTATTACGTAGCATTTAGTTGATTTAGTGGGGTGTGTTTTTAATACATGATCATATAAACCAGTGAGCCAAACTGTTCCAAGTGGTATTCTGTACTTCTCTCTTGCTACTCCACTAATCATTGTATCAGTTGGAAGTTTTACCAGCAGTCACTTCAGAATATTGTTCTTCTTTTATAAAATTCCTAAATAACAGAGATCAAGGATTAGGTTCTGACAGGCTCATAAAAGAACTATCTTTATTGAATCTATTGTGGTATCTTCTGATGGGTATATCACTGACATTCAAGGTGAATAAAGGACTCAAGACTGCAGAAAAGCTATGGGTGAAACAGCTGGGTGGAACAGGCATGAGCCTATGATTAACAAGGTGGAGGAGAATAATATATTTGTGTATGAATATTTATATTCATGTCTTTTGTTTGGATGAAACACTTCTTGCTTATTGATGTCTCAAAACTAATTGAAAGGTAGGAAAGCTGGATGTTCTAAGAGCATCAGTGATTTTCTCTTTTCTACATGTACAGAGAGGAATCATCCTTCAGGCTTCTAGTTTACCAGCACCTTAAACAGCCCTTTTTGTAACTTTGTGCCAAGTCATGGTGCAGCTGACTCTACAGATATTCTTCCTCTCCTCTTAAAGTGGATGACTATCAAGATAATTTTCTGCCTTGCATACTCAGTGTAGCATTTTAAAGTGTACAAAACTGTCTCAGAGATAACAGATATAGTTAGTCAGCTCCCATGGGCCAAGTCTGGAGTTCTGCTGTGCAGGTATTTTCTAGTTATCCCAAAAATCTGTGGCGACTTTGCTTTCTGTAGCTTTCCGAAATTGAATGAGGGGAAATTTAATGCATTTTAATTCTTTCCTTACTTGGTTAATGGAATGTAAAGTATGAAAAAAAAATCTGCTTGCCAGAATATAGAATCAGGTTTCTAGGAATGGATTAAACAAGAGTTAAATATTTTGTAGCTTTTCAATTATGCAGTTGCAAACAGGTCACTGCGATACTATGCACCAAAATTTGACTACCTGCAGATTTTAGTGCATTGCCAAAACACTGCACCCAACCTCTGTGCTAGCAGCCCTTCCTCGGTGTGTCCTAGGGAAAATTAAGATTACTTTAACTCCCTTTGTTTCAGCCCTTATGGCTGTGATTTCCCCCAGGGGTGCTTGCCTGTCTCCCTCCCGCTGCCTGGTCCCATGCATAGCAGGAGACAATCTCAGCAGTGTCCCATCCAGATATCTCTGACCACCATATCAGAGCTCCCGCCACCCTTTGCTCTGATAATCTGGCCCTAGCGCTTCCTGGACTCCAATGGGAACCTCAGACCAGCACTGGAAGTGCAGCCAGAGCCTGGGGGACCAGGGGACATCAGGCAGCAAGGGAAAACAGAAACAGCATTTCTACTTACAATATTAAATTCAACATTTGGAAGATTCAGTGCTGCTAGCTGACAGAAAATAGTAAATGCTGGAAAAAACTTCTGCAGCCAGACAAAGTGTCTAAATGCATGTTGGTCTCCAAGCTGGTGATGAATGTATCCTAGGCAAGGAAAACTTTTTGGAACGGAAACCTTTTTCAGCTTACTGCAAAAGTGTCTAGCTTACCAGGGTTTCTAATGATTTAATACATTTTGACTATTAAAATTGTAACTTATGTGAAAAGTGTAAAGATATTTTTGGTCTATTGAACTTATTCATTATGTCCACAGAACAGAAAGTAACAACTCAAGAAACAGCTTTTTCTTCAACACTTCTTGGAAATGGAACTAGAACTTATCAGCAACTCCAAATCACCAGGAAATATATGACTAATTGTCTGTCTTGTTTCCTGGAAAACGTGCAAATAATACACATTGGTTGAAATTAACTCCTTATAAACTCAATGTATGCAGGAAAATATGTTGATACAGTAGCTTAATAGTGAGGAGATGGCCAGAAAAATTCATTAAAATTTGTTTGGTATACAAACAGTGTTGATTAATGTTTTTGTCAGGTGAGATTTTGGTGAAGAACTGGTTTTTGGCCTTAGCCGTCTCACTCCAAAAGATCTTTCCCGGCTTCAAACTCTTCCCAGAGACTCAGGGAAGATGGCATATGATGAGAGAGGAGGGGAAAAAAAGTGGTAGAAAGGACAAATGTACGGTCATCAAATATTGTATCTGTGGTCCTTATATGATCCATGTGTCAAGTCAGATATTGCCCAAAACTCCTCCTCCTGGCTCAGTGGTCACACAGGGCCAGCACCTGCATGACTGCACCCCACTTCCAGAAAGAAGTTCGCTTTCATTTCTCTTGGTGAAGCTGTTACTGAGGCTGCAATAATGAAAGGATTAGATGGATATCTGATTGGATATTGTGAAGTCTGTGCAACCAAGCAGAAGGAGGTACTTAATTTGTTTAAACACAAAGACTCATATTCTAAGGGAATCTATAGCACAATCTGTACACAGCCCTAATTCCCCAGTTCCATCTGTGCTTCCACCAGCACAGAGAATTACTGACCCTAGGAATGTCCCAGATGGCAGATAAGGATTCATTTCTGAATTCCTTATTTTATTAACTGTAGAGGGGGCTAAGCCTATTGTTTCAGATTGAGGGGAGAGAATATATTATGGCAATTAAATCAAATTAAAGTATCTTTCACAAGAAAGCTTGCTATTTGAAGATCATGACAGAAGAATACTTCTAATATCTTCTTCTCTTTTGATGTGGCTGACTTGGAAGAAGCATGTGTGTAGAGCTGAAGGAATGAGTTCCATATCAAAAATGGCAGAAGATGAATTAAAAATTGTTGCAATCAGTAGAGGCAAAAAAGGCCAACTCTTTTGTGATATTTCCCTGAGTTTCCTTGATGTCTAATTCTCAAAGCCTAATTTGAATGCATAGTCTTTCTGTATAATTATTGAAGAGACAAAGGCTTCTGTGTATGGACTGTGAATCTTCTGAGGAGGACTTTTTGACCGAATAAGGACCATCAGTTCCTGGTGAGGGTTCACAGGAGATATGAAAAGCTGGAGTGTGAATATCCTGCAAAGTCTTTCAAGGTCTTCAGTTTCATTTTTAGAAAAAATCTAGAAGACAGGTACAATCTGAGATGAAAGGCTTCATTTACTATGACAAACACAAAGGTTATTTCGTCTACAAAATTATATGGAATAGCATATCTGCAACTGTGTGTAGTGAAACGCAATCTGTTACACCTAGAAAGTAATTCTTCCACATATAATTCTGCTTTTGCTAGTCTTTTAACTATTTTTATGGTAATCAGAAAACTATTTGAGTCACTGTTGTCAATTTCCCAGTTTTGTTATTGACAAAACTGATACAAAGCTGTTTCATCAGGCTAAAACTGATTTGCTGTTTACTTACAATGTGCTTGGAAAATAATGTAATGCAAATGCTTTCTTCTAGCTTTTTAGAACAGTTTCAGTGGTGGAAAGGAAAACAATTTGTATGATGTGGATTGAAATCTGCAAGTTTCATTTAAAAAGTGGGTTTTGAGCAAGAAGGCAATGTGGACACACCATGTCTTTGAAAGTCAATAGGCATAAAGACTAGGGGAAGAAAGGGAGAGGGGAAGAGTGTAAGATAAAATCTGCTGTAAGGCTATACTTGCCACTTGATAGCCTCTTAAATGAACCGATGGTATTTTCAGTGTAAAATCACCTAGGCTGTTTAGTTTACAGCCTACGTCAACGTGTAAAAAAAGCACTTAAAAATAACTACTAGGTTTGGATAGGGGATTACTTGTTTACCCATCAGACAAAAATAAAACGTGATAAAAATGTCAGCAATAAAGACATCATTTTTTTTTTTTAAGGGAAATATCTGTAATGGGACAAAGAATTGGAATGAAACTGTATCACTCTGCTGTTGTTCTTCTAAAGCAGCATATGTAATCTTCATCTTACTCTGATCTTGCCTGATATCACACTTACTCTAGAGCTGTATACTTGAGGGTTGAGTGACATCTGGTAGAAAACAGCACTCTGAATTAAGATTGATTTTGACCAGTCAAAACAAGGGAGATTGGAGCATGTAAATCTCTTTAATGATTACAAGTTCAGCTGATGCAGGATGGATGCCAAATGTTAGTATTGTGTTCAATGAATACCTTAGTGTGGTATTTGCCTGATGGATTCTGTGGAAAAAACATATGAAGCAAACAAAACTGATGAACTTTGGCCTCTCTTTTATGGAAAATGGTTACTTGTGCTGGAAAGGTTTTATCTTTACTCTCAGCAGAAAACAGATTTTTTTTATTTTTTTTATTTTTTAGCTCAAACTTTCCTTGCTTATTGAAAACAACTGTACAGAATTTAAACAGAAAGTCAGAGTTTAACTCCCTCACGCTGTTCTATTCCTCTTTGCCTGCAGTAATAGCTGTGTGATCAACAGCCTTTTAGTTGGGCTTGACAGCCCCCAGAAGAGCAGACGTGATGGAAATTGCAGATCTTTTGAGACTCCTGTTGAGAGAGAGATGTTTGGATAGTGAGAAACCTGCATAAGTGTTTTTTGTGTGCATTGTTTTCATTCATGCAATATGGAGGAGAAGGAGAGGCTTAAGGTCTCCACGGGTGAGGAGATAACGTATGTGCAGACGTCACAACAGAACATTTTCTAAGACCCTTTGAGACCGGGAAATTGTTTCAGAGCTCTGTGCATGTGCTGTGTGTGCCACAGAAATATCCCTAGATTGGCAGGGATGCATAGGTGCGTGCTGGGAAAAATATTTTAGGTGAAATAATAAGCAAGTTTAATAACAGCTAGGTGATGTTAAAGTTTGTTTGCATTAAGATTAATGTAGTGTGCTCTCCTCTACTGGTAATAATAAAATATGAGGGCTGCTCCAAAAAGTTACGCCTCCTATTTTATAATATTGACCTACGACGTCAGAGGTGGATGCTGGTGGTATGGCAGCAAAGGTTGAACTTCCCCACCTATGTTCCATTACATGTTGTTGCCATGTGACAGATGGCAGCAGAGCGGCAGTCTGACAGAATGGCATCTGACATGGAAATGCATATGGAGCAAAAGGTGTGTCACTGAATACCTCCATGAGGAAACAATGGCACCCATTGACATTCATTGACACATGTTAATGTTGATGGATACCAGCCAGTGGATATGAGCATAGTGAGGCAGTGCATGGTGTATTTCAGCAGTGGTGACAGCAAGAGTAGGCCACTTCCACTGGTGTAGATTTTTATGAGTGCAGAACGAAGGATCTTGTTCTTTGCTGACAAAAATGGCTAATTGATGACAGTGACTATGTTGAAAAATCATGGTTGGTAGCTGAGAATTTGCTCTATCAAATAGAGCAAATTGTGCTCTTTGTATTTGTTGTAGTTTCCATATAAATAAATAGGAGGCATTTGGGAATTAACTACACATTTTAAGTCCGATTCTACGATTTCCGTACACAAACTGAAGGTGCCATTTCGAAGTATTACTAGGAACAGTAGGGTGAAACTGAGAAACAGGAAACGTAGGCAAAACTGAAGGAAAAGTTAAGTTACTGTGAACCACAAATAATCTGCTGAAGAGTACAGCAGAAATATTATCCCTTGAGTCATTGAACCTATATAAAGCTCTCAAATGTGTTTATGGGAAAGCATCACCGTGTTGGTATGAAAGTGATTTGCTGTCAATTTTCTGTTTGTAGTCTTTTTCCAGTTCAGAAAGACTGGCTAAGCTCTAAAGTTGGAAACAATTTCATGCCTTTTAAAAATTATTAAATTTTGTTTTGTTATTAGGCAGAAGTGGCAGCTGGTATCAAGTCAGCTTCTAGGGGGATAGGTATGCACTCAGGACAGTGTGCTGCTGTACAGATTTGGCTGGTTATCTGAGATCTGTAGATTTCCTTGCTAAAATGGTGAGACTTTTTCAGATGGGCCCTTTTCTGTGTCAGCTGTGAGAGGGTCTCTCTGTGCACTCCCAGAAGGAACCATGCCACAGCCTGGCCCAGATAATGTTCTTCACATTCTCTTTGGGATTACCAGAAAATAGGTTTGAAAAGTGATTTCTGTCTTTCGCTGAGCAAAGGGGGGAGAAAGGGACCAGATCCTTCTAGAGCAAGAAAATGTTTAAAGAACTTGCAGAAATGTGAACAACTCATTCTGAGGAAGACCAAATGCTTTACAAATGCAAACTGAGGGTAGAATTCACAATGAGAATGTGATTTGTAAATAGTCTTTGAAGGAGAATAACCTACAGGCAAATGATTTATCTATATCATCATATTTGATATCTTGTCATCTAATTACTTCTAAGAATAGAGCTGTCTGTTCTCTCTGAAGCATTGTTCTTAGGTTCTAATGATCAGACTAGAGGCAACCTATTAATTTAGAAATGTATTTTCCTACATGAATCATTTCATTAAAAATATTATTTACACTTAAATAAGTAAAATAATTGCTTCCAAAATCTCCATAAGAGTGCAGAACTAGGCATAAAGTACCCTACCAAGGCTTTCCGTAGCCGAATATCTTCTTCAGGTATGGGTACAGAAAACTTTGCAATAAGCATTTATGAAATCATAAACCAGGATTTCAAATTTTGTCTTTGTCCCCTAAATAGGTGGATATATAGCTCTTTGGAGGTGTTTTTTTACATTACTAGACTTTTCTAAAATAATATGATATTCTTATAATACAGACCAATGTCTGATCCATTTGAGTTAGGTAAACGGGATTCATCACTCCTCTATTTAATCACACAATTTTTATTGTTGAATAATACCCACGAAAGCTTGAACTGCAGGAAAAGGTATTTCAGACTAGTTTGTTTTCACTGGTGCTTAGTCATTACTGGAATCAAGCATTAGGAGCTGCTCAGGAATTGGGTTTTCATTTTGGGAGGAGAGGCAGGTTTGAAATAATCTGCGGCTCCTGTGAAGCCATTCAGTTCTTCTGCTGCTACCAAGAGGCTGCAGGTAGAAGGGAACATGTGGGTTACATGGAGCATGGGAACATTACGAGTAGTACTAGCACTGCTTTGCAAATGTTAAATAAAGCAGAGCCATCTTACTAAAAACTTGTAGTTCTCTAAAGAGGAACAAAGACAGAATACATAATTGCACAACTGAGCTATGCTGATAAAGGTACCTTTCAAACACAGCATGGATATTTTTATTTATTTTTCCACTAGTGAAATCTCTGGAAAGCCCTAAATAATTGACTGTTCGGGAGCCAGCAATTGAAATAGAAGTTGGAAATGCTGTTTGCACAGGTGGCTGGCCTACTGGGAGACTAAATGCTTACCCTGTTGCCCATATCAATTATTCTGAGACTCTGTTCAATGTCAGTTTTGATAACAACAGAATTCTTTTAGAAAACTGCTGATGCAGCATTTATCATTCTATCTTTATAAGACTGATTTTATTTCATTTTATTTTATTTTTGCAAGGACATAGCAAGCAAAGGTACAGGAGGAGTTATGAGGATAGTGAAGTAATAAGCCAATTAAACAACTGCCTCGAATTTCCAGCAGCATAAAAGTAAACAAGCTGAGACACCCCATGGGGATCTAGTTTGGTTTACTTTAAAAGTGTGGTATGGGCTTCTGTGCAAACACTGACATTCAAACATCCTTGCAGCTGCTGAGGGACATACCTGCCCTCTGAAAAAAACTAATTTTAATGAAACTTTCTTGTCTGGTCTAGACCCTGTGGCAAGTCTCATACCATACACATTTTTTGCTTGAAATGAAAGCTGCCACTTTTATTAGCTCCTCCCCGTGTAAACCAATGATTGGGATAAATCCTATTGGATTTCCCCAAATAAGCAGATGCTGAGACCACAGCAGTCCTTAAAAGGAGGCAATACTTCATCTTTCCACTGAGATCCACAAGCAAGTGTGGAAAGTCCCGTTTGGAACAGAATGAGTCTTTCAGTGGCATTGCACATCCACCCTATGTGGTTCTTCTCAAGCCTGCAGGAAATGCAGATGCAATAATAAATTGCTAGCTCTCCTATCAAAGCAAATCCAGGAAAAAAAAACCCACCAAACTGTAATTAGTGACCTCAGTGCCAAAAATGTGCAGATTTTTGGTTCTGATTCCCAAATGCAAAACACTGGAGTTGCCAACTGTGTGCAACTCAGAGTAGCAATAGGGAATCAAGGAAATGCCACCCACCAAGTGTTTGGACTTAGCAGCAGCTCTGTTCCTCTTGTTACCTCAGTTAACCTAGACCTGCTTCCTACCCAAACTGTTTGTTTAACCTAAAGAATAATAACTAACCAGTGCTGCCAATTTGTCATGTGGGAAAAGTTATTCAGTCCCTTTTGAAGACCTCCTGGGCCAAAGCCTAGGAGAAA
Organism: Numida meleagris; assembly: GCF_002078875.1. Lineage (NCBI taxonomy): Eukaryota > Metazoa > Chordata > Aves > Galliformes > Numididae > Numida > Numida meleagris. Next base: position 57,823,689 of record NC_034412.1, on the reverse strand, counting down.
GCATGAAAGCTTGTAGTAAGAAGCAGGAAAGACCCAGTAAAGGAAAAACTGTGGGAGAAAACTGCTATAAAATCTATGAACTTCTTGAAAGAAACTTGAATTGCCATTTTAAGGTGTACAGGTCTTGCCAGCTTTCTCAGCCTTGCTAGATGAGGTCTTTTTATGTAATAAGTCGAGTGCATGATAACAAAAGATAGGGTGGTGACTTAACATTGCCTGCCATGGGTAACCTTAGGGCTGCCTCTTGTTGGGGGTCCCTTATACTGAAGCTTGTACTGGTTGGTTTTTTCGTTTGTTTTTTGCAGTTTGCTGTTTTCTCTTGCTCGTTACTCTGATCCCAAATACCTGTTTACTTGACTACACAGAGTTTGAACTAATCTGGTAGGGGCTGGAGAAAATGTATGAGTAAAGAGGAGTGGTAGAAAGCAGGGCTGAGAAGAGAAGCCCTGGGGAATGAAAAAGGATGAAAAAAGAGTTTGAGGATAGTTACTTTCCTTACAGTATCAAGCTGAAGCAGTGATGCTGGAGGCTTCTGAGGCTGCTGATATGAATCCAGAGTACACAGACTACTAGAAATGCAAAGAATAACCCTGGATATACAGATTACAAGAAATTCAAAGAATAATACTTTCCTTTTATTATCTTCAAAACACACTATTTAAAATATGGTCAAAGCAGAAAGAGTTGGGGATTGTGGCAAGCCAGCTAATGTATTAGTAGATGTTCATGCCCATTAATGAGAAACTTAGAAAAGATTATCTTCTAAAAATACATCGAATTTAAGAATTCAGTTTTAATGTACAGTTATTTATTCTTTGATCAGGTTGAATATTTATTGAGAATTTCATGGGAGTTTTGTGAGACAGAGTACTAGCAGCATCCTAAAATTCTTAGTCATGTACTAATGGCTAAAGAGGGGGACCAAGCCTCTGCTGAGGCTCTTCTAAGTTTTACACACTGCCCAAGTACAATGGAAAAAGAATAATGGAGCTTAAAAGATATTGTTTTCCCTATAATATTTTGCTTTCAAACCAGCTCCCTTTGCACAAAGACCCATCCTTTACAGTCTGTCATCAGGCTCATGCAAGGTAGTAGCGAGAGCCCACCTACCTCAGCGACTAATCTTTGTCTTTTAGACAGGATTGAATGTGTGGTTTCCAGGTCAGACAAAGTTTATCCTCGAAGGAGAATGATTCAGCATGGATTTCCTGCACTTTCTTATTGTCTAACAGTGTCTGGGAGCTAATGTCAGTACTGTGCCTAGTTACCATCAATCCACAAATTACATTTTTAGAAGCCCCTAGAAGTCCTCTCACAGCTTGTTGCGTACAAATTTCTGAAGCAAGCTTTCTCATCGGTCCATTACAGACTGAGCAGCAATCACTATTCTCTGTGTAGATCACTTTTTGAAGTTCAGCCTATAGTCAAATGAAATGACAATAATATCCTCCAGTATTCTTCTTCTTTATTGGCTTTCATGCAGTCACCAGTGAATCTGTGGCAACTTGTCATTTTCTAATAATTACTATCCAATTGCTGTGCCATAGAAAAGCACATTTGGAAAGTAGGCAAAATGACAAAGAGCTGAAAGAGGAGCACCCATTTTCCTTTCAAAATTTACCCTATTGATAGTATAATGGGTATACTGGCATTAGTGGTGCCCCTGAGAGGTTTCATGGAGAAAGTAAACCTTGTCGTCTCAGAAGCTTGAGATAAAGAGAGAATCCAGTTATACACTAGTGCTTAAATACAGCCTGAAAGATACATGCATGCGCAGAGACAATCTAAGCTTTAAAATAGAAATTTGATGTAAAAACTGGATATATGTATAGCAAAATTGCCAGTGCCTGTTGTGTGCTTGATATTTGTGATCCTGAATTGGAAGGAACTCACAAAGATCACTGCATCCAACTCCTTCAGTATTTGGTACAAAAACAAAAGAAAGCCTCCCTGCATGTATAAGTTATATACAATATATTAATCTGAATAACAGATGTATTGTGATAATGATGTCTACATGACAAATTGCAGGGTCATTTGATAAGCCGAGCCCTCCCAGGCTAAAGGGCACTTACTTTTGACCTCTTCACCTACAAAATGTTTTTGTGTTAGGACACTTCCAGGGGGACCCAAACCAGTGAGCCTCTGCCTAACAACAGCTGCCTTTGAAAATTAACCAAAACATATCAATTTCCACCTCTTACACAGTCTTTATTTAAGAAAAACATACTGCTCCAAACTGGAGTCTCCTGCAGTAGTTGGGCCCTGGTTTATTACATGTTTCAGATTAATCAGATCACTACTTTTAGCGTTTGGAGTTTGTTGTATTCTGGTCTGGTTCTCATCCATTTTCTTTGCATCTCTCTCTTCTTGATCTTCCTTGCGATATCAATACCAGTTCTGAAGCAGAGCAGATCTACTATTGACTGGCATGCTGTCTAGAAAGTAGGAAATGCTTATGTCAGCTGTACATGTTTTTCTATTTCTGAAGCCTGTTCATATGGTTTTGTTGCACAGGACTTCACACAAGAGGCACAGAGAATGAGAACCTATAAAACATATTTTGAGTTCTTTAACAAATGTACAAAATATGAGCTCTTTAAAATAAGTGACACATGTAGAAGACAGAGCCATACCATTCAGTACCAAGTCTTACTGGCAGTTGTTTAGGTCAACTTGTACAGCTTTGTTATGGATGTCTCATCTTCAGGGAAATTTCACTGTTTCTGTCATTGATTTTTTCTAGGTTGTTCTCACAGTGTATGAGTACTCACAGCAGTGTTTTGAGGTTATAATCCCAGTAACAAATTGAAACAGAAGCTTTCACTGAGAAGCATTAGAAGACATAAAATCAAGGTATTGAAAAGGATGGAGCTCAAGTGATATAGACAGTAAAACTTCTAATTTATGTGTAAGTTCCACAGGCTTACACTGCACTGCAAGGAATAAAAAATCTTGAACTGTGTTGTATGTTTTCATAAATTAGATGCTTCTACTTGATTCAGAGCTTACACTCCTCCCTGTTACCTCATATTGTTGGAGTAATGTACTTCTAGTGCTGTCATAATCAGCAATTGTAATGGCAAGGATGAGAGAATGGAAGAAAAATGTTCTCATGAAAACTGTTTAGTGATCGTAATGCTAACTATTTTTTAATTCAATTTTGAGTTGTAGAAGATGAGCTTGAATTTGCAGTTCTGCAAAGAGTTTTAAAGTCTTACAAAAATAAACACTTTACATGTACTTTTTTTTTTAAAGCCATTTAGGTCTGACTATACTTTTCTTACGCTCTTTCCAGCTTTGGATTGTGTATGATGTGTTTGCTAAATAATGAATTAGCAAAAACTGTTCTTCTGTAGATTAAAGCATAACGTGTTTACATTCAACTTTTAAATCTTGTTATAAAAGGCAGCTTTTAGTTGTTATGTGCTTCAGTGAAAATCTGTCAGATTGGAATGAATAACCAGTTCTCCACCCACCTTTCCATGTTTTTAGAGCTAGGAAGCAGGTTTTTTCATATCTCCACACAGAGGTTCGTGTCAGCTCTTCTAAACCACTTTCAAAACTTTGATATTTGTAATTCAGAAAGGTATGTTTTTTAGTGAAATTTCCCAAGATACCCAGCAAGGAAACAGTAGTTACAGACACTAATAAGGAAGCGTCAGTGAAATTTATCATAATTGTGATCAAAATCCAAGGGTAGACATGCTGCCTCTGAAAATAAATATTATGTGAAATTTTGTAATATTCTTTATAATTTAGTCATTTTTCATAACCCTTCTTTAGGATTTCATGATATTCTCAGTTGTCATATCCATTTACTTAAAATAAAAATCAGGGAAATCAGCCCTTGCTTGCTCTATTTAATCCCACTGCAATTTGGCTCAAGGGGATGGGCTCACCCATTGTGCAGACCTTAGAAATATTACAGTACCTTGTCCTGACTTTGGCATAGATAATGATGATATTAATTTGTTATCTCCAGACCAGAAGTGTTTCTGGATGTCAGAAATGGAATTTGGAAGAAATGCATGTTTTAGTGTCACATGCTGTACAGAAGATTAAAAGCTGGGAGACTTAAATGGGTCAGGAGAGCATTGCCTCGTGATGGAATCTCTAAGCTTTCTTCTGCTTTCATGTGATTCCTGTGGATTGCGACCTAAACTTTGTGTGAGAGTGGATATTGGGATTACAAGAGAATAAGATATGGAAGGAACTGATTTAATTGTTGAATGCTACACTATTTCCCTGTTCTTTTTGGTTATACAGAAAAATATTTTCTTTTACTGGAGTGTACATCTATGCTGTGGTAGATACGGGCTGTTTTGTACCACCTCTGAAGCTGCAGTGGCTTCATGGCACAGAGTAACAAATCTTAGAAGATCTTTTCTTTTATAATATGTTAACTCTGTCTAACTGAAGTTGTTTATAGTACCAGGAAAATAATGACTGAGATCAAAATGAAGTCTGTAAGGGCAGTTGTGAAATGTTGTTTTCATCCTGATAGAAATACACAGACAGTGACTGGCATTTTTCTTCCACATCCATGATGTGCTTGGTTAACCTTATTTCATAGACAGGGGGAATATCAAGATGCTGCCTGCTCATTTATACATGCTCCTATTTGTACATGTAGCTGAAATAACTGCAGCCCAAATTTCAAAAACTGAATTCCTAGAGTATTTCTAGAAGCATTTCTACTAAGTAGTTCTGATGCTGATCACATATCTAGCATGAAGACAGAAGTGTGACCATGACACTTGTGCAAACACATTTGGCTTGGTTGCTTTTTAATTAGTGACTGCAAGCGAGGCTTGCCAAATCCTGGGGGCTGTCTGTGAAGAGGCAGTTTGATTAAAGTCAGCATCCAGTCGTGTGCACTGCTAAACACTTGCCAGTCCTTGATTACCTGCTAAAAGCTTGCAAGTCTGCAAGTTTCCTACATCTACATCTACTCAAACAAAAACATTTTGTCAGGTAGCTGCAGAGAATGAAAGTAGTATGAGGAAGGCAGTGTGGCAGAATTTCTCATCTCTACTGTCCCTCCACAGAAACGATGTCTTTTAACTGGGCAGGACTCAGCCATTCTTCTGCAGTGCTGTGTCTGCTAAAGCCCTTTTTCACATTTCAACAAGGAGAAATGTTTTAGTGCTGTTTTCTTGTGCTTTATTGGAGCTTAGAATATCAACCATGTACTGTATAGGGCTCGCTTTCTGATGTAGATTAGCCACAGAAAATAACTGGAAATGCTCATAAATTGGTGATTCTACGCACATATGTGCTGTTATAGGTCGCAGCTTCTACACTTATTTTCTGGTAGAAACCTTAAGGAAAACATACTCTACCTCCCTTAATTGCTTATAATGAAGCACTGTCTTTGGAAAAGAGCTTGAGGAACAAAAGATGTTTGCTCTTCAACTTTTATTCTCTAAGAATGTCATAATCAGTTGAAGAACAAGCAGTGAAATTAAAATCCATTGAATCAGACATTTCCTGAAGCCTTTTTTTTTTTTTTTTTTTACAGTTCTTTTGACAAGACTTCTTGAGAGATTTTGAAGGACTTTACAGTTGTCACGGTGATTTGTGGGTGCTTAAACATTCAGAAAACCTTAGGGAGAAAATCTTAGAACAAATGTTTTTATTTCTGCACTTTCGCATGGTCAACACAGAATAATTAATGTTTGTGAAGCTCTTGAAGAACAAAGTATGCATTATAGTCCATACTCATGGAGTAGCTTTCTTTTTCTATTTCACAGTGTCTGTGAATAACTCAGCCAGCTGAAACGATGAAGTGCACCAGACTGATGGAAAACATAGCATAGGCAAGCTGTCGATACAGGCAATTAGTGAAGAAAACGATTAAAAAAATTTTGCACTGAACTGAACTAAATTGTACAAGAATTTGTGTCTGGAAACTTCTGACTATGTCTTCATTTATTGCTTGTCTCGCAGGCCTAGAGGCACAAATACCAAACACAATGGGAAAAGTTCTGAAGTTTCTGTAACTAAATGCTTCCAAATAGCGCATGGAAACCAAACCTCATAATCCTTTCTGTGGGTTTCTAAATGCAATAGCTCCAGAGAAAGAAGAGTTGGCAGCATCTAAGAGACCCAGTGTGTTTCAGAAGATATTTTGCAAGCATCTCAAGAATGGTTGGTCAGATAAAGCAATTAGGGGGAATAGGAATGCATCCTCAAAGAGAACTTGCAGCAGTATGGAAAATGTAAAAGGAGTGGCTCATTACATAGAAACAGTTGAGTACTAAGTTGCTAGAGGAGATAGCTGTTGTTTAGTTTTCAAAACTAAACAAATTGGAAGAAGACATAAGCAATTGTGAAGGGGAAGAAAGGAAGAACTATTAAATCACTGATCTCAAATCACTGAGACTAGAATTCCCAGTCTGGCAGCTTTTAGCTGTAATTATCAGCTTGCTGGTCTTTTCTTTTTGCAATGTTTCTATTACTGTAATTTATAAATAGAAACCAGCCCAGACCCAAAATGTTCTGAGCAAAGATTTCATAATCTTGACATTTTGTCTTCAAATGTAACTTTTACACAGTGAGGAAATAGTAAAAGAGACTTTTTAAAAATGTGGTATATTTTGAGTTTGGATTTCTGTCTTCTCTTCCTTTACAGTTTGGCTAAGGAAATGTTATTTCCTAATTGATTAATGTCACACAAAAGATAATCCATAAAATCTGAGTATTCCTATGGAGAGAGTGTAGCTGGTGCAGTTCAGAGCTAAATGTGCTACAGCTGGACTACACAATGTTTTATCCTGTCAGCACACACTACAAAATAATGATGGCTCCACTTAGAAAAAAACTGCAAATCCAACTTGAGTGCACTAGACATAGTGCTGATCTAGCACCTGTGTAGCGGTGCTGCACTCAGAAAGCCGCTTTCATGAGTCTGTGCACAGGAGGACACCATCCTACCCCTTCCCTGCAGAGCTGCGGGTGTGTGATGCACAAAGCATTGACGCCTCTTGGTGAATGAGGGGGAAGGTCAAGCAGGAAATGACAAATGGAGTGGAAATAGAGAAGTAAAAGCTGCGTGAGCGTGCAATAGTTTTGAAGGCCTGAACTTTGAGCAGTATTTACAGACTCTTGGTCTCCTTGATTTACCAGGAATTTATGACAGAAAAAGCAACGGACTACTACCAGAGGTGACTCCTTATTAGAAAGACTCCATCCTGTTATGACAAACATTTTTGTATGAGCATAATCTGTTAAATGGTCTATTATCTGACCACTGTGATCTTAGAATACCACATTTGCCCTTTTTGCCCCATTAGAAGAAATTTCTAAGCTTTTTTCCTCTCCGTTAATAAACAAATGAGTTCATGAACTTTACCCATAAACAAGATTGCTGCTATCTGGACTTTTGTTTTCTTTTCAAGAGTTTTGCTGAGACATCTGTGGTTGAATCTCCATGAGTTTGGACATACACAATTCCAACTCCTTTTTCCTAACGCCTAATATGGCAAAGTCGTTCCTACTCAGTAATGCTCATAAACATTTGCATAAAGTGAATTGTGTACTTGAATTGGGACCTCCAACATATCCTGTTTGATATACTAGATCTTGTAAAAACAAAGGAAAGACAGATGTAATTTGTGCCCTTGTGGAAATGAAGTGGTTCTCTGCTTCACTCTCATATGGATCACCGTCTCACCAAGAGTACAATATCTGGCTACTGCCTATTTTTGAACAACCCACAGCAAAGAAGAAATTATTTTATAACGCAAGTATTAAGTGTGAGAGAAACGTGTGTAAAAGATAAATAGCTTCAGAACAGTCCAAAGCATTTTTGGCTCCCTTACTAGTCAGAAAGGTGAGAGAGCTGACAGGGTGCTTTTCCATTCGCTCTTCCTCCCTCCTTACACTTCCTCTCTCAGAAGCTGCTGAACTTTGTGAAGTGTGAATCAAGAACAATAGCAAATGGTTATTCAGTCCTGTCTCCAACAGTGGCTTATACTGAGAGCATACAGAAGAGAGTAAGAATAGAAAGTGAAAGGAGTGGTATGTAGTTGATATTAAATTAAATGCATGCATGTATGTCTCCTGAAGATTCTCTGCTTACATTTTCCAAGCCCCAACAAAGCTAGAATTTTGAAGGGTGACTGAGATAATTTCAACTTGGCTGATTAACAAACAAGAAAGAAATGCCTGTGAAGGGGAAAAGACCTACAGGGTCGTCTTTTTTTCTTTTTTTCCTCCCTGAAAGAATGAGTGAAGGAGCACTTAGGCTAGGTCAAAGTACTTTCCATTAAACTCTCATCAGTGGAAGTGTAAACAGTTCTTAAAGCAAGAACTGCAATCCATGACTTGGGTCTACTCTCGAGTGTGCTACCAGGCCATATTAACTCTTGCTCTTTCTTTTCTGTCTCCACAAAGATGTCTTTCTTGTAGTGAAAAACTGCACACTAAAAAGGTGAAGACCCCACTTTGGCAGCAACCAATTTCTTTGTGATAGGGAATGCATCTAGAGGTCTTATATGAGCTGGAACATGCTGTGCCAGTACTAAAACCTTTATATTAAAATAAACATACCTCCATCCAAAATCACCTTATTCATTGCTGAAGTAATTGGATGGTCAAACAGGCTGTGAGCATTTGACAAAAATGCATTTTAAAACACTGAGTACCTCCGTGCAGTCTGAACACACCAGAGTTAGGGACACTGCTATCAGACTTGTCCTTGTTCCTGTGTTCTCTTTCAGCTAGCCAAGAAAAGTGGTTCTTGTGCTTACCACATGAAGTACCACCCTCTCCACCTTCTCACTTGTGAGTCACCAGTGCCGAACTCCAGGCGATCCAGCCCTTTCCAGGGAATAGGCCCCTAAAAACACAGGAAAGGCAAGCCCTACAGGTTTTAGTTATGAGTGACTTTCATAAAGTCTGTGCTGCGTTACAGAGTCAAACCTAGATTTCTGGAAAAAGCATTATACAGCTGGGCCGTCCTGCCTTTATACACACATATGTAAAGAATGATCTTAAGAAAATTATATGGCTGATATCAAAATTAGAATAATCTCAATCTGTATTTCTTGAACTATCCATAGCAATACATTTCATGAGGAAATGCTGAATTCTCTTCATTAAGAATTAATTATATGATATCTTACAGAAATTCAGGGGGAATAGTAATGCCGTATGAAGAATTGGATAGTTTAGATCAGGTCTTTTTTTTGACTATATTTTAAAGGAGAAAAACAATAGCAAGGTAGTCAGCCAGAAAGCCTAGGGGATTCATTCACATTCAAGGTGTTAGTATTAAAAAGTACAATAGAAAGCAGATATGTTGAAAAGCAAAATAAAACTGCAAGCAGGAAGGAGTACTTCAGGCTATGGCTGTTCCTACTCTACTAACTAATTAGAACTCAACAAGGAATTATTGATTTGATTACAGCTCACAAGCAACATGTTAGCTTATCGTTTATAAATACTGCATTAGAATCATATGCGACTAGGAATTACAGGCTTTTTGCAAAGTACAACATGTAGTAAGATCAAAGATACGTATGGTATTAAAAAACATCCAGCCTGCATTTGGCTCAACAGCCATTGTACAACATAGAATGTATTATCTCGATATTACTTTAGCCTGGCATTCACAGCATTTTGTTTGGTGACTCAATTACCAGATGCAATAAAAATGCTCGTGCGATGTTATGAGAACTTTGCTCAATCAGGATGCATAATTTTGTTTTGGCTATCCCCATCCAGCTGAAGAAACAGGGTTTGATATGTCAGCATTTGCTCCAGGGGTATACTTGGTATGTGCTCTGCAGAGTGACCAAAAGTCCTTCTCAGCTGTTTGGAGAAGAGTAAAATGCTGTGTGTGTCATCTTATTTTGTGACACAAAACATGCAGCTGAGACAGAGAGCAGTGAACCCACGTGGCACAGTTCCCACCAGGTCCACACAGAACCCAGGGCTTGCCAGAGTGCTGTGAATTCTCATCCTGGAGGTGGGAGAAGGTTTGACAGTGCTTCAGTCTGCCCTCTGCATTGTGAGGTCAGCAGCTCATCCTGAATTAGGGCTATCCTAATTCTATTCTCATGTATCTAAGTATTGTAGCAGTCTAAAAATGCCAAAAATGGCACAGTCTAAACCAAAATACATTGAAATTGTCAGACCTCTCAAAATGCCTTGAGTGAGACTTCAGGTCATTCTTAAGCCTACCTGAATCAACAATTGTTCCTGAAATAGGGCAAATTCTTTGATTTTAAGCTGAAGAATAAAGGTCAAACCCAGGTTTGAAAGGCAGCTAGTTAGTTTAGTGGCCATGTCCATCCTCACATGACAAAAAAAAAAAAGTTTTAATTTGCAAGGATATTTTAGGCTATTTAATCCAGAGATTTTCCATAGTTCCTGCTACTCTCACTGAACTGATCCAAAAAAGGGGGAATATCGAACATTGAAGAAATAAGTCTGGTGCTATAAAATGGTCTCCTGAAAGCAAAAGATGCCTTTAGGAACACTAAGGAAGAATTATGTACAGATCCAGTGTATTAGGGCTCAAATTTTTCCAAAACCTTTATTGTCCAATTGAATGTGACAGAAAATAAACAGAGTGCAATTTAGTGCCAAGAAACTGATGGTAAAGAGCATCTAAGAGAATCTAGCACAATATATCACTGGGAAATCATTCTGGGGGGGATAAAGATATGCAACAATAGAGAAAAAATAAAAGAACATTTCACTATAAAATGTGCTCTAGAAGCACTATTCTGTTATTTCTTGTAAAAAGTGCATATTAGTAAAAGATTATGAGCTCTCAGTAGGAATGACTATAAAGAAGAATAAAAAGAGCCACGCTGGATAACTTGTGATAGATGCCATGCAATGTGTTGTATCAGTAGCATGCTGTTGGGCCTGAAGAGACTACTGATGGGGAGAAGTGTTTATTAGTGCTTTTATTTTTAATTAGGGAAGTTACATATTGATGCATGTATTTGCACTTTTTTGTTCCAATGTGCAGACAGACCTTAGAGCACAGCTAAGAGATTTCCATGTCAGGATTATTCTGACATTTGCTCCTCATGAGCTGGAAAAGAGACAAGTTGGAAAAGCCGAAGGAAAGAAAGTTCCTTCCAAGCTGGAGGTGTTTGGGGCATTACAGGGACTTCCTTCCTCGTGTTTCACTCCGTTCCCTTGACATGGGGAGGGGCGACAGCTCAGACCCCCTCATCTGCTTGTTACTACTGATGATTTCTTGGGTATGGTGTGTGACTCAAGCAGTCCAATGGGTGTTTGTGTTTGTGTTTGTGTTATGGGCTGGGTTGGGCAGCTGGCTGCTCTTCTGCCCTCCTACACATTCCACGATTTCTGGACATGTTTGATGTTTATGTGGAATTCTATACATGCAATCTGGAATCAATTTTGGCACCAATAAACCAGATCTTAGTTTGTCAGCAGCCATTGTACTAATACTTGTGTATAAATTTAGAAACATAAATATATACTGGCAAGCTATGAAGCTGTCTAAGGTGATTGCACAGTTCTCACATCAGCTGAGTGATGGGTGCAGATGTGGAATTGCTCTTGAGCTGCTCTCTTGTATAACTGCAGACTGTGTGTGCATTCTTGGACTCATCTTTTCTGCTTTCCCTAACATTCCTCTGGCTCTTCACAGTGTGTTATTATCCCTACAGCATACCTGACTAAGATACTAATGATGACACACGAGTCAGTGCCATACTGTTTTAGAGAAGGGGTGAATGCAGTGGAGGGAAGTAGTAACTGCAAATTAGCACATAGTTCTGTGTTTGATTCATGGGTGACATGACTGCCTTGCTCATGTTCAGAAGGACCAGCTCCCCGTTACTCACCACACCCCAGCTTGCTCTGTCTGAATTTACCAAGATGTTTTCTAGAGATCAGACTGCAAATTTCAATTGCCTAGGCTTTCTCTGGAGGTTTCTGCTAACTGCAATGCCAGCAAGCTCTGAAAAGCTTCAGGGTTTAATTTCACTTTCTGGTAGTGTTTCACTGGTCACTTATTTAAAAGACAAAGTCTATGAATTGCAGTCACCCATCCAAAACTAAATCAAACTGCAGGAATTATTCTGGTTTTAATCTATATCAATGTCATAATCAAAACATCTTGATTCTCATATAGGTCCTTCAAGATAAACAAGCCCAAAAGCATTTTCTAAAGAAGCAGATAATAATTGTGCAGCATGTAGAAAGGCGGAGGAGAGTTGTACTGAATGGTATACTTCATAGTCAGTGTCATAATGAAAATAATTACCATTTTGGCTAATTATATCAGGATAAAATCCTTTTCTATTTTTATTTTTTGTTCTTTTTTTCTGTCCTAAATGTTTATTTAGGATAAAAAATCTGTTAAGTGCTCTTTCCAGTGCCAAAAAATAGGGTTTTTTTATTCCACAAATAGGTACCTGCATGGACAGCTTAATTTTGTAAGGGTTTTGAAAATCAGATAGTGAACTACCTACTCTAAATAGGTGACTAATGAAGAATGAACTAGAATTGCTCTGTTGTTGTTCATAACTTAGTCTTACAGACCCCTTCTGAAAACCAAAGTAAACTACTAAGAACTACTAAGTTCATGAGCTCCAGACGCCAAGCCAGCTGACTCTCTGTGTTGATGTTGTAATATACAGTTCAACTGGTGGTAATGAGTGGGGTGATATATATTTCTCCTTTTGCTTAAATTGACTAAACGAATTAGGGTTTAAGCTTCAAACTGTATATTTGCTCTAGAATTTCATCTAATTCCACTCTCATCACAACACAGCATTTAAACATAAAATAAAATAGTAAACTCAATCTTTCCTAGTATATAGCTTGTTGACATTGAACCTCACACAGTCCTTACACTGTCTGCTCAAGCCGACATGGCGCTATTAGATCAACAATACCAGCTGTTTTTTTAATTCTCTTGGGAGCCAAATTTTAAATAAAGCTAAATATTAGGTCTGTGCTTAGATCTATTTTATAAATATTGTCATTAATTTAGGGGACGTTAGTTTTGGGTGGGTTTTTTCATGTGATTTTTATTGTTGATCCTTACAATCTTGCGTTTGTCATTCATGTTTAAGGTACTCACGAGTGTGTTGTTTATCATAGTTTTGTAGTGCAATTTTTTCCGTCAAGATTGGATGTTTCTAATAGGCTTCAGTGTTTGTTTGCTTTGCCCCTGTAGTAATTTTAATAACAGGTCCACTTAGTTTCTGTCTCAGCTTATGTCAGAAAGAGTATGGGACTGAGACTCAGTAGAGTTTGGAATCATTTTTCCCCCTTCTGGATATCTTTGTGATGAATTTTTACCAAAAAAAAAGAAGTCACATACCTCTGTGATCTGAAACATTACAAACTCTGAAACTGGTGGCAAAGTTACCAGAAACTGCATACAATCTCTATTATTTTTTTTTTCTGTGTGATACACCTCTTTTCTGCTGCTTCATACCACAGCTAAAGACATTCTGGGTAGTACAGGATTTGCCTTGGCAAAATCCATCTACTGTAGTGGTCTTCTATTTACCAAATTCACACATATGTCTGAATTGCAGTGAGCTACTCATGTTTATGTTGAGAGACTGATCATCTATGATCTGAATCTGGGAGTGCATTTTAGCATTTTAGCATACAGCTAAAATGATCAGTACTGCAGACAGACCTGTAAATCAAATGACAGAACTGGGCTCCTACATACAGTTTTCACATACAAAGAATAAAATAACAGTTTTTAAAACAGAATAAACTCAACTTTGTTTTTTATCCTGCATGGTTACTCTTCAGGACGTATCAAGGTGGAACATACCGTAGCATCTCACCAAGTTATCACTGAGGTGAGAGCTCAGCAGTTTGAAACAGGAGCCCTTAACTGGTTCTGTGGGGCACAGCCATGTGAGTGGAATAAAATATTAACTGACTGAGAGGCTGGGAAATTTGCATAAACCCAGCACTGGATCTTACCATTAGAGTAGCATTATTAGTGACAGAGCACTGGAACAGGCTGCCCAGAGAGGTTGTGGAATCTCCTCTGGAGATATTCAAGACTCGTCTGGACACCTTCCTGTGAGATGTATTGTAGGGAAGATGCTTTAGCAGGGGGGTTGGACTCGATGACCTCCAGAGGTCCTTTCCAACCTCTACAATTCTGTGATTCTGTGATAGCATAGCTTCAGTTCGATGCCTGTTTGTGCCTATATAACACACGCTCATCCACATCTGGTTTGCCTTCTCTGTTATCTTCAGTTTTCTTTCCCTTGGTTCAGTGGTGATGTTCTGGAAGATAAATTGCTCAGATAAACACAGTGTGTCTTCTCTCTGTAGCAGGTATGGTAGTTCAGTATGGGGACATGTGAGGGAAGAAACAAAGCATGAATACATAAGTGTAATTTTTATTCAGTAAAGATCACTGTTTTGGTTTTTTTTTAAATGAAGATACAGTAGGGTTATTTATGCTCAGTTGACAATACATTTTCATGGTACAGCTGTTAAAGTATCTGGCATTATTTGTCCTTGAACACAAATCTCATGCGTTGTATACAAATTTATCACAAATGCCCGCTGTATTTCTTTCACAGTATTGTATCAGGCCATCCAGGTTCCACAGAAACTGTAGCAGTGTCTTCCTGCCATTGTATGCCAGGAAGTGCTGACAGATCTCTCATGTCCCAGGGCCTGCAATTTCCCTCCTTCGTTTTGGGAATGTGTTATTTTTGAACAACTGGAGTAACAGGAAAAGAAAGTTGCTCCTCCACAACACAGGAACAACTGCTGTGTTACTAGGCCAACTGGTGTCAATATCCTCAGTGCAACGCACTGGAGGCGATGGGTCTTGATGGCTGGTACCAGCACCTACAGCGTGCATCTTTAGTCATTGACAGGACGGTGAGACAGACTGTTACCATTTTGTGGCTGAGATTTGCCAGTAGATTGCCTTTCCATGCAAGTGTGGTCCACAGGGGAGAAAATATACCTCCTCGCCTACAGCTCCTCCACCTTTACCACAGAGCTTAGAGCTCACAGTAAGTAGAAGTTAAGGCACATTACTGTGTAGGTCTAAAACTACATTCTTTTTATGTGTACTGCATTGTCTGAATGCTATTAAATATAGTATAAGGTACCCATTGTACCATAAGTGGGAAATGAAGACTACCTTCGTGAGAGCTCTTCAGAGTGAACACCTGAGGCAAGATGCATTAAGACCTTTCAGTGTGAATCAAAGTAAAAAAGTCAGAAGCAAAGCTAATGTTAGTATTCAGAGATTTCTTGCATCCCTTCACGTGGCTTTTTGTGCAAAGTTACATGCCACAGCATACAGCTATCCCCCAAAGCTCTACTAGTGCTGTTTCCTGAAAGATTAAGATATCGTTTGGGGGTAGAAGGTTATAATTTGCAGGACTTCACCAGAGATAACTACGTTTTGTTTGTTTCTGCATAGAATGGGAACATGGATAAGACTTAATGGCAGAAAATAGCATAATTTCCAAAGTATTAAGTAGGACAAAAGGAAGCTTGAGGAGAGATGGTGGTATAATTGGCCTGACTCTCCTACCATATATACCAGTGCAAATCCAAAGCAATTGTACTCAGATTGATTATCCGCTAAATGCAGAGAGGCCCACCATCATTAACAAGCCTGTGCAACCATGAGAAAAAAATGTCAGGACATGAAAAGGGTACCACAAAGAAGTTAATGGTTTTATATAGAAGAAAAAAAATAAAAACTGTATTTGAAGATTTTCAATATCAAATACTTCAGTTTATACACACTGACAGAAAAAGAGAAATACATGCAGCATGCCCCAAATACTTAAAACTCATCTGGGAATTAGTAAAGGGCTTCACCACATGAAGGAAATATGCAGTTGACTTGGAAAGAACTTGATTTCAAGCTTTTAGAATAAATTAGAAAAATAAAGGATCTGCCAGTGATTTGATGGGTAGCTAAACAGTTCTTGAATGTATGCTGTGATTCACAGTCCAATTAGAGAAATGAGATTATCAAGTTCATTCTTGCTCATGTTTTTAAAAATAGAAGAATGGAATATATATACAAAACTTTTTAATTGTAAAAAATAATGACTCATATAAACTGAAGAGTTTCTAAATACATTTTATTACAGAAGAATATGATTGTCCACTGGTGTTCATTGTCAGAAAGTCAGTATTTCACATTCATATGTTTTGGTCCCATTTTTCATGACCATTTAAAGTATAAAAAGGAATGAAGCAATAACAAAACTGTTTTTAATCAGATTTCTCCTGGAGGTACATGTTAGGAAGAATTTTTCCCAACTATCACAGTAGTCATCCATGCAGAGCACGGTGAAAGACCAGCAGCCAGGCCTGCTGGCTCTCTGAGCAGGAGCTACACATTTCTGCCTCAGAGAACAGCTTACAACATTGTGCATACTAGAGAAAAACAAATGTTAAATAATTATTTTGTTATTCTGACAAGCCAGTTGGGGAAAAAGCATTTTATGTCCTGAACCTTTTGTTTTTCACATTCTTTCAGTCACAGACCACTGTGCATTGCATTGGTGGAAAGAGGCCCTAAAGTGCTTTGGCAAAGATTCTTAAAAACACTATTTTCAGATTTTAAAAATCGTGTCTAGGAGCATCGTTGTCTCACTGAGATGCCTAGAGAGTGTTTTTGAGGCTCCAGCCTGATGCATTCTTGTTTTTGTGATGCTTAGGCTTTGGGAAAAGAAGCAGAAAATATCTGCCTAATGAACAGAATCCAAGACTTAAAGACCTCTAAGATTAAACACTGCAATTAAATCCTCAGCTCCAAAAAGCTATGCTAAGCCTCTGAGCAGTATCAGCAACAACAGGAAAAGGCTTTTCCTCTGTTTGTCTCTCACATTTTAACTTGGAAAAGCCCTGTACTGATGAAGCTGAAGCGGGATTTAACAGTGGGCCGGAGCAGGGAGAGTGTCATGGAGGTAGGCTGATAAATCAGATGATTTATCCCAGCTGAGGATTTGGCTCCTAATGCATTGTTAGTTTAATGGAGACATATTAAAATAATAAAAGGCAGCGAATCAACAGGCTTCACAGAAAACCAAGTAGTTCAGGCTACAGAAAGTTCAATCCCCATAAGAAGTTCTCTTTTTCAAGCTTCTGGACACCATCTCTGTCTGCTAGGTCTTTTGAGTTTCCCTTTTCTAATTCTGAGCAAATTACTGCACTGAAGCTACTTCCACATTGCAGAGCCAGGGTCACACGGCAGCTGTGCTTGGGATGTACTGGAGGCAATTCCTGCTGCAGCACTGCAGCAGATGCTACAGCTGGGAAGGAACAGCGTGCCCTCACCAGGATGTACTTCTCTGACCGCACAAAAGCTTTCAGTTCCTGAAAAGCGTGATGGTCCCCCAACTCCCCCAGAAAAGTATCATTTAACCTAATAAGTTCCTTTTCCTATAGAAATTGCTTGCTTCCTCTTGCAGGAGTAATTTGCAAGTCAATGTGGAGAGAACAAGGAGGTCCTAGGCACCTCAGTGCCACCCTGTCACTGTCTGAAGGCTGTGACAGTTATGCTTTTCCCATAGCATGCTTTTGTATTATCTTAAGATAAAAAAGTGTTTCCCACGCATTCTTGTGCAAGGTAAACACATACGTAGGTCTCAGGAGCATAGGTTCTTAATTAGACTAGGAACATAAGCATTTGGAAGTTGTAGAAAATGTAAATGTATTAGGAAAGTTAGGGTATATGCTCATAATCAGAGTTCTGTTAGTGGTGTGTTTTATTAGCTCCACAGTGTTGTTTTTTTCCTCTTTATTTCCACTTGTCTTGGCTTATATGTAGTGACTGGGTTCTGCTTTTGAAATGGTAACAAATAGCTGTGGGTGAAATTAACCATATATTTGTGGAGAGAAAAAAAAGAAGCTAATTTTAGAACAAAAGTCCTTGATGCCCCTTTTACTCCCCTTTTACTCTGTTATTTTCAGCAGTTAATCAGTTTTAATGAAAATATATCTGATGGATAGGGTAACCTTACTGGCAGATATAAGACTGGAGGAAGTAGATAGTAAATACATTAGCTGTGGAGAGTTGTATGTTCTGAAACCCTTTAGCCAGTAACCATATATTTTGTGTTACATCAGATCTGGTGAATTGATCATACAATTCTTCTGAATGTACTGAGTTCATTCTTCTGAATGAACTCAATGCATGTGGATATTCTTGTTCACGTTAGCTTGAAAGAAGCATTATATTCACTATTGCTCTAATTCAAATAATATGCGCTTCAGCCAAGAGAAATTAAAGTTAATCATGGTCTGTATTTAAAACAGCAAAACTATGTGTGTATATGTATTTTTATGCATCTATTAAACTGGAAAATTGTAGAGATTCTGAATGTTATACCTAGGTATTATAGTGGGACTCAGGGCTACAGTATTACACATAATTGAGAGCCATTGTGGGAATTGTGTTATACATGTTTCTGAAATCAACAAAAATACTTTTAATAGGAATGACAGTTCTTTTTTGTCACAAAATCTATTTTGACTTGCCATCTCCTGAGATATTTCTGCTACCAAAGAGTACATGAGCATCATATATAGCATACTCTCCTTTGTTCTTTTTTATTAAGTAATTTATTCTGAATTTTTCTGAAATATGAATTTTAACTATTAGTAATGAGGAAAATGGAGGGGATAGAAAGAAATTGTTTCTTTTTTCATCATTACCTTGTATTTAAATTAATAAAGGAAATCAAAACACCACTTTGTCAGTTACAGCGATATAATTCTGTTTACACACATGTTTTCATAGTATGCTAGTCAACATTTTTAGTGCAGAAAGAAGTTTCCGTATCTATGTCTCCTCAGAACAAAAAGTCATCATACTTTTTTTTAGTCTTCATTTATAAGCTAAGAACAGATAATGCTGAGAATTAACTCCGACTCTTGAAAGTAGAATCACTGTTCCTTTGTCTCATCTAAACAAAAATGTTTGTAGAGTATGGTGAGCCAAGTTACTGTGCTCTCATGATGCTATTTGTTTAAATTAAAGTATTATTGGCAGAATACCACGGGAAGAGCATGTTAAAGAAAACCTGCCCCATGCAAGACATGCTTTATGCTTTAACTAAAGAAAAATTTACCAAAATCTGTGGAAGACTGCTTTTTTTCAAACCCCGTCCTACACTCATGCAAGCCAGCAGTGATGGAAGGAAAGACCAGCCATCCTCACAGAATCTCTTGACCCACAGTATCAAACAGTGTTGTGATACTAAATAAACCTTCATCTGAATGTCTAGCTATACCAGACACCATCTATGTGGTTTTGTACCAGTTCAGCCCTAGGGCTGTACACACCAGATGGGAATGAAGCAGACAGAAAGAACTCACAGAGTGAATACTTGTAGAGTTGTGATGACTGCTGCTGCTGTCCTGAGGGCACTAAGAATATTCAATATGCTGCAGAGCCAGGGGACTAAATGTAGGATTTACTGCTTTTGCAGTGATGAGTGAATGGAGTAGGGAAATGATGAGAGGTAAAAAAAAAAAAAAAAAAAGGAAGGAGGAATTAGAGTCACAGGTCTGTGAATAAATGAAATATTGCCACAACTGTCCAGCCTCCACCTTTCCCCAAAAATATTGAACTGAATTCCAAGTAAGAGAGATGTGAGCCAAGAAGTTGTGGAGAGGGTAAAAAAAAAAGAAAGCTTCCCTTCCATTTAGGCATTGGATTTATATCCATAATCTCTGAGGAAACCAAATAAAAGAAGGATGCATTTTTCATCTCTCCCTCTCTCTATGAACTGTAATTGTGGTAGAAGTTCCTACGAAGTTTCACATGGGAACAGAGAGCAAGTTCCACCAAAGAGTGAGGAACCTTATCTTCAATATTTCTCGGAGAAGTAAAAAGATGGAACCAGAAAAGCTCCACCCGGTCTCCTTATTTCTGTTGAAATGTGAGAACTGGAGCTTTTAGATATTGTGAAATCTCAGCTCCTTCTACCCAAAGAACTTAGAAAAATTTATTGCAAGTAGAGATGATATTGAGGTTCACTTTTATTTGTATTCAAAGATCTGGTTTTGAACTTGGCAGAACAAATTTTTGCAGGGTTTGGCTGTTCTTACAGGACCTAATCCAAAACCCATTGAACTCAGGACAAATCTCTCCCTAGACTCCACTGAATTTTGAGTCAGACCCCTACAGTAACACTGATTCTGATGTTTGCAGAAGTTGAGATTTTATTACTGTAATCTACATAAAATATGCCTGGGATTCTTTTTAGATATTTCCCTCTTTCTTTTACATGGTGTTCAAGAAACAATATATTTCTACCTGGGAAAATATATTTTTTCTATGTGAAATTATGTAATAGATCATAATTCTTGCTATATGAAATTATGGGAAAATCCACAGAAGACTGGGCTCAAAATTCTGTCAATATCTCTCATTTAATTTCATCATGTTTTTCATGTTTGTTACACTTTACATTATAAGACATGAAGTTTTTAATTACTTTTCCAGTTGAAGTTCATCTTGGAGCATAAAAAAAAACAGCATAAAACTGAGACTACAACAGAACAAGTTGGCATCCTAATGCTGCATACAATTCTGTATATAACTTTGTTATTAATGTCAATGCATTTATTACTCAATGCATTTGTAGTTTTCATTGAATATAACTTAGAATCTGTCAAGCCATTTTGAAGCCATTTTAGAGTCTTCAGTGAATCAGAAAGCACCATGTTTATGGTTGCTGGAAAGACCCATGAGTGGGTGGAAAGACTTGTGTCAGCACAGCACCCGTGACCCTCCCTCTTTCCTCAAATCAGTAAGCAGGCAGATGAGCTTCTTAAACACACAATATTCAAATTCTTGTGCCTTCTATGCAGGTGACTTCAGTAAGCAAAGTCTTAACTTTTTGAGGTCTGCAATTTCAAAACTGAAATAATTAAACTGGGAGTTTGGAGGAGAATGAGGGTATACCAAAGCTGCCTGTGTTCCTCAGTGTTGCCAACTAAAATTCTGTACAACAGAAATCATAGGCAGAAATATTCCATATCTGGCAACTGTTCTTTTCAGATAACACAGTATGTCAAGTCAAAGTAGGTAAAATCACCATGTTCTTAATGTCACCAGTAACAAATGTGGAGTGATTTTATAACCTGCACTTAATCCCCAAGGTTATTTTCAGATGGAAGAGAAGCAGAGAATTAGTGTTGTAGAGCTCAAGGAGTGATGGATGATACTGCTATAAATACAAATCACCTAGCTTTTGATTTATTCAGGAATTTTCAAGAGTATGGCAGTACATATTTCTAATTTCCACTGAGGATGAATTTGGTGAAATAAAAGAGAAATTATTTGCAAGAAAACAAGCTGGAATCAGGTATGGGGTGCCAATATTAACACTTTTAGAGAAGAGCTGTTTCCTGAACTAGGCTGTAGCACCACACCAGCAGGTCTTTTGGCAGCGAGCTGCCAGATTTGCTGACAGGCACCTCCCTTGCAGGAGGATGGTGTACTTTGTTATAGAGTGGTGATCAGGGCTTCCACAGACAGCCCGGGCAGAGCCCTGCCTTCTCAGAGTCCCTTCCAGCAGGGAGGGGTGCAGCATCGTGGGAAGGCAAAGAAGCTGTGGGTATTCTTCTGCTCCTTTTCTTTCATTATAGACATAGCGAAGAGAAATTGTCAATTGCAGCCACATCGATGTGAAAAGTGACAGTCACTTTGACAATGTTCAATTAGCTCAGAGCTCTGCATTTCAAGAAGGAAAAAGGCTTTTTTTTTAATTATAGACAGTATACATAGATGAATATCAACCATTATTTTCAGCCCTGAATATAATAATCTGAGTGTGAATAGCACTTTTCATCCAAGGAGCTGAAGTGGCTTACAGACATTAACAAATTACCTCCTTCACTGATAGAAACAGGAAGCATTATTGCATTTGGGATTTGGGAAAGATTAAGATACTGAGAAATTAGTTTGCTCAAGATGGCAGAGGGAATCAATGGCAGAGCTGACTAAAAGCTGAGAAGACTGTGCACGCATTGTTGAATCTTTGCTGCTCTTCTGGAAAGTGTTTTCAGAGAAAAAGCTCTTGCCTATTCTTTCACAGCTCATGTTTGATTAAATACTAAATGACTCTCTCATGTGTCAGACTGTAACAAGGGTTATATGAGGTATAGGATGACCCTTGCTGGCTAGCACTTGAGGATTTCTTTTCTGCATATGACCCAGACTATGCATTATAGTCATTTATAACTTTGTAAAGTGAGCACAAAATGAACCTAAGGCACCATGACCACAGCATTTTCACTTATTATTCTATAAGGTGAAAGGCAAGGTCAAGCTCTTTTAGAATTTTGGTTGTTTTTTAGAAGTTGTTCTATTTTTTATTGCTGCTGTGAGGTATACCAATAAAGCCAACCTAAGCACATAAGAATTTCAACTCTATCTACCCCAAAGACTGTGAATTTCCTTTAAACTCTCATTCAAAATGATGATGGTGAACTTTCTAGGTTTTTCTTCAGTTCAGAAGGGGTCAGCTGAGGGCTGTGATGGATATTAATGTAAAATAAATAAAACAGACAGTATCAAGC
The DNA here is from genome assembly GCF_002078875.1 of Numida meleagris. NCBI lineage: Eukaryota > Metazoa > Chordata > Aves > Galliformes > Numididae > Numida > Numida meleagris. Next base: position 57,801,129 of record NC_034412.1, on the reverse strand, counting down.
TCAGGTTCAACCTGCTCTGATTTTGGTTGAGTTTTTGGAGAAACAAAAAGGCCAGGAAGGAACAGACTGTTTCCTTCAGTACTTAAACTGCAGATTATAGCTAGCCTCATGGCCAAAGCCTCAGGCCCACAGAATAACTTTTATTTTAGAAAAAAACTAAAGATACAAGGGAATTGCACAGGTCTGTATCTTTGACTGATGTATATTGTTTCTTATACCATCAATGAACAAATGTTAAATACCATAAAGACATATCTGTGTGTACGTATGTGTGTATGCAGGAGCATAAAGAGGTATATATAGAGAGAGAAATAAACATACGCCCACGTATGTATATATAAGGATTTTATGCAGCCATCCAAGTCCAAAACTTTCATCTGTTGGCTCAATTTCCACCAAGATTTAACAAACAATGGATCTGTGCTTTGCAAGAGTGTTGCTTTCGTAAAAGTTATGTGTTAAATGAAATTTAGCTCATTACAGAGCAGAATAGGGTAGTGACAAGCAGTGTTCTTTAGATGGAAACAAACAAATATGTTGTGAAAATGCATATTTCCATACATTGAGAATCTGTTTACAGAGTGTGTAGAATATAAAATAGCATGCATTTATTGTAAAGGTATTGATTGAGTCTGTTTGAAAGTGGATGCCTGAAACTATCTCTGCATTTAAGAACCCGAGCAGTTTGTGATTTTCTTACTCAGAACAGGGCCTATCATACCTTCAAACAGCAACCTATTTTTGCAGAGGGAAAGAAATTTAAAGTGCTCTGACTGCTAGACTGGGGGAACTTGGTTCAGCTAACATCAAGTTTATGACCTAGAATGGAGGTAAATGGCCAAACCCCATCAACACCCCATTAATCTAAGGATGATCAAGTAACATTGTATTTGGCAAAGCCACAAATAGCCATGTAATAACTTTGTAATTCTATGGTAATTTCTTACACATGGTTACTGATGTCCTGTAAAATAGTGTGTTACCAGTAATACCATATTACCTCTCTGCTCTTAAATATAAGGTCACTGACAGACCATGACTGTTTAATGTACTTTCAGTCTCAAACAGAAATCTTATACAATGGTTACAAAAATCAACCTTAGCGGATGACCCTTGCTCTTCTTTAATTTTTTACCTCAGAACATATCACATACACATCAAGGGGACTCTAGATATTTTATAAGGTATTAGAGTTAAGGTAGATTTAGTCCTTCCTTTCCATTTTTCACCTACTTACAATCCAAGTTTTTAGCAAAAGTTTGGATTGCTTAGGCTTTACCTGCTTCCAGACTGTGGACCTAGATAGAGAGGAAAGAACAGGGATTCAAACCACTCCCATGAGGAATCTAATACCATAGTACTGTGCCATGTCAGCATACTTTGAGTGTCAATCACTGGTGAATTGATAAGAAAAATCAAACGCCCCTGTTCTGATCTCCTAGTGTGAAGACACTGCAAACACTAAGGACCTCTCAGAACAGGGAAAGCAAACACAGAGGCTGCCTAGAAGGTAAACTGCCATGCTGCTAGATTTCTGTCTCAACCCTGGACCTTCTGGACTTTAAGTAACTGTAAATTTTGTTACAAACATTTCTTTTCTACCAGTGTGCAAAGAAACCTGTGTTCCTCCATAAATTAATGTTTTTCTATTGATGAATATTTAGGACTTTTGTAGTGGATGTGTAGTAATGGATCTCAGTCATAATCTATTTTTCTTTCATTCTTGTTAAAAATATTAAAAACAGGTAAATTCTAGATTTAATCCTAGGCTTTAGATACTCTTAAAATTACAAAACAAAATTTGGAACTGAATTCACTCTGCATTTTGTAGCTGACCTTCTTGTGTTAGCAAACCAGACATTGGAAAATATGTATCTGGAGTGAAATTCAAATCTGGCAATTTTCATATAGCTTCAATTAGGAATAGCACATAAGCTAGGAATACGGTCACACAAAGCTCATCCTCGCACTTTTAAAAAGGATATGGAGTTCTACCATGCTCTCTCTCCTTGCAGGGAGAGCAAGACCAGGCAGACAATCCAAAAATGTACTCTGTTCCCACCATTGCACCGGGTCTGACCGTGCGAGCATCCAAAGCAACCACTGCCACACAGCATCGGCCAGGGCTGGACCCCTCACAAATCTGCAGTCTGAGGCAGGGAATGCTCATGGGCTTTTCTTGGAAGTTAATATCTCATTTTTTTTCTTTCATTTATATATGGTTCTGAGATTAAGAAAGTTTTTTTTTTTTTTTTGTCTGTAAGACATCAGGGCTGCTATGTTTTGCACAGCAGGGCAGCAAAGTCTGACTGTAGTTATTCTCATTCCTATGGAGAGGAGATATGTAACTGGGGGGTTTGTAATGCTCTCCAAGAAGCTGTTGTGGACAAGACTGGGTCAGCCTTTTTAGAAAAACAAATAGCAGAAGGCATACTACAAGAAGGAAGGTGAATTCCAAGAACAGCAGCTTTCCTCTACGCTCAGACTGAAGCATGAGGGGGATCCTCGTGTAAATAACATGAGCTGCCTCTGCAGCACAGCCCCAAGGAGTGCAGTGCATAAAGATTCCCTTGCTAGGAACCCTTTGCAGATCAGGCTCCCAGCAACTTCATATTCTCTTTGGCCTTTGTAGAATTTGCATATGACAAGACTTCCTTTCACCAACTGTGATTGTCAGGTAAACAGACCAAGGGGAGAATAGAACCATCTGTGCCTGGAAATAGCAGAGAAATCCTCTGGCCTATAAACCCAATGGAAACCAAATATATGAGGCTGTGCTGGGTGCTAATGAATAAGAGCAATGTCTCAGTCTCTGGCTGGAAACGATGTTCTTGAAAATACACTTCTGAATTTAATTAGTTTTTAGAGGACTGTTTATGTATTCTGTATACAGATGTGGAGCACAAGGAATCATGTGGTTTTGGTGACCTTTCATTGCTCCTCACAGTGTTTTCTCTTATGCTGCTTTTCAGCCATTCCTTTGGCCCATCATGTTATCACATGCATTGTTCTCATCTCTTAAAGACATAGTTAGGGATGCAAACATTTTTGTGCTTCACAAGTTCTGATTTTATCTTCTGTACTAATGAGAAAATTATGAAACTGTTTTCCAGTGTTGTAGACTGGGTCATAGCTGGTACTCTTCTCCATGCAATGGGAATCCCTGTTCACACTCGGTGGTAGCTTGCATTCATTACACAGAACCTTATTAAATGGCTTTTGACTATCCAACTAAATCCAACATAGCGGGGTGTGAAAACGAAGAAAACCAAATTAAGAGACCCCCCTAAAACCCACCAAACTCTCTCTAACAACAGCTAGCAGCATTTGCTTGTGGAAAAGTTGTTAGAAATGGCATATATTTACTGCCACGCTACCAAGCTATACCTTCACCAAGGTATTTTAATCACTTTATATTCACACAAAGACACAGGTAGGTAGGTAAGGTTCATCACTGCTACGCTTGAGAATCTAGAACCAAATGCTAGTTAGATGTTATCTGTCAATGGCTGTATCAATAGCTAGGGTATGTGGGGCACAGCAGAACTCTTCAAGAGGATGAACATTTCAATTTTGTAATAAATCAGCATGTATTTTGTGTTTCCTGAAAGACACTTTGGGAAAAGATTTGTTGTTATTATTTTTTTTTTATCTAGCTCTTGTAATTATGCTTCAAGGACCAGAATCCTTAAAATTATTTTCCCACTTCAGTAATTTTTCAACTTCAGACAGTAAATAGGTATTGTATTATGCAACTTCTCATCAATATCTGCTATCTAATGCAAGATTAATCATGAGTTTCTCTCTCAACTCCTGAATTTCAAGCAGGAAAAATCCACACACTTCTGGATAAATTCAGACAGAAAAGCAGAAATAGCAAACATTTACCTTCTCTCCTAAGCCCTATGCCAGAAAGCCCAAGGGAGAGGTTAGCCAATCAGGTGGAATTCTAGGTCTTAGGGCTCAGAAGAGAGCAACAGAGGTCATTTTCCTGGGCAGAGATGAAAACACTGAAAGTGTACATGGTGAGCTTTTTGCCTAAAAATAAATAAATGAAGTGAAAGAATTTCTATAGTGTTCATAACTGTGTGTGTGTGTGCTTACCTGGCATTGAATGCATTTTACTCTGATCCTTTGAGGAAAAACAACATTATTGTAGCTTAAGAAAAATGTAAGAGGCTTCAGGCAGTACACTGAAAGATAAGAAGATCAAGAATCAAATAAAGCTTTCTTTAAGTGATGTTCAGCGGTATTCCAGAAATAAGATCACTTGATATTTTAAACCCTTATTAGAAAGAAACTGCTAAATCCAGACTCTTTCAGATTTTGACTTTTGTGTCTGCGTATCACGAACTCTAAGAACCCTTCTTGCTAATCAGTTGTTGGCTGTCTTGGTGGTGACCTCATAGTCCTTGCTTTTCATTTGCATTTGTGCTACAAAGCAGCTTGTACTGGTAGTCACTTAATTCTCAGGACTGTATTAAAGTAGCATATAAAGCCAGATTTGATTTTGCCCCAAGTTCATAGGGTGTTTACAGGCTGTGTTGAAGAAAAGAAGATGGTGCTTCTCTTCAGCTACTCTGCCCAGTTCACCCACTGCTAACTGGAGCTGTGGTAGACACTAGGGGTGAATCTCAAAGCTTCTCTAGTCTGCATTGTTCGGCAGTGAATGCCAACAAGGAGCACAAGAAGGCAAGTGTAATTTCAGCTTTCTAACAAGCATACATTCTTCGTCTCTTTGTATAAAAATATTAGATAAAAACAATGCTCTTGTGACATAAAATCTTTCTCTGCATGATGATGTGATTCCTCTTTTTTTATTGTTACTTTTTTTTACTGAGTTAATAAGAGTATTTCTAACTTACAGTTGCTTGCAAATTATACATGTGATTTTAAAGGACTGTATGTCTCAAGATTACAAGTCAAGCTTTAGAACATGCAAATCTGTTATGTTAAAAAAATACTTTTCTTGCTAATTATCAGGCTTATAGAATCAACTGGATTTATTAGGTTGCCCTGATTTCAGCTGGGATGGAGTTAATTTTCCTCCATACCTAGCTGGTATGGTGCTGTGTTTTGAACACAGATAAATTCACCAGAAGTCCTTTCTCATGCCTACTAGTCAGTAGGATCATGATTAGTGACGGCTGCAGCACTCATTTCTTTTTTTTTTTTCCTGCAGCTTCCATCCCTCCTCCATGATAATCCCTGATCCTCTCACTGAAAACTAACCTTCTCCCAGATAAAATAATAGCTGCTCACCCCTTGTGAAAGGCGTGATGCTTATTCAGTTTGGTGATTAGATGAAAACTGTAAAATATGCACTTTAAAATTGAGTTTAATGAGGAGAGTATATAACTGTAAAAGTGTAGTTTATTTTTATGTCACCTTATGCTCCTAGATGTATACTGCACATGAGGATGTAAAAAAGCTTCTCAGCCCCAGAGGATTTAAAATTAGCTTCCAGACATTTGCAAGCAGTGAAGTGCTAGTTTAAAGCCTTTTGATGTGGTGCAATTCACTTGTGGAGGCCAACACAGAAAGAGAAAGCACCAGCCCCCTTGGATGGGACAGCATTCCAGCACCAACAACGCTGTCATTGTTCTCCTTCCTAGAGAGACTGGAAGCAGTGGTGACCCCAAAGCTGTCCCTTTGGAAAAGGAAAACTACTTTGCAATAATAATTATTCCTTGAGTTCAAAAGACTAAGCCTTCCCCCGAAAGAAATAAAACGATTACAAATTCACACAACAGCTGGTTGAAGTTGAATGAAGATGTCAGTTATGCAGATAAGGAAGAAAGAAATGGTCCCTCAAAACACTTCAAAGGAACAACTACATATAAATGTGTTTGGGTTTTGTAAAAATAGATCTACAGTACTATGATCAGCCCAATTAATGTTTCTCTTTTGTATACTACTCCTTTCTTAAACGCTTTCAGTTCCTTGAATAACCACAGATTTCTCTGGATGAATAAACCCACCCATTACCTTTTCAAAGTCCCTGAAAGCTTGATCTAAAACTTTACTTGATCCTCTTTATCATTCTCAGACAAATAGTTGTTGTTCCTAGACTGATCAGTTTGTTATGCTTACTTTACCAGCAGCAAGAATAGGCTCATCTACCATCTTCTCTGAGGAATAAGAATAATTTATTTATTCTGTTATATAATAGGCCTTCCCTCCTGTAGCTAGAGGTATGGTCCATGTTCCAATTAGTGGCCATAAAATATGGCTGAAAAATTCATGAAACTTGAAAAAACTTGAAACTTGAAATAAAAGATGGTTTTCTGACAGCAATGAAAATAAACTAAAAGGATTGGGCTTCTTACCTTTATAAGAATTATCATTCAATCAGTTGCTGCCATTAATGAGTGAAGAATATTTTCCAGCTAAATTTTAAATAAGTCTTGTGATTGTTACCAATGACTGTGGCAGTTACCGTGAAAAGTCCAATGACTCTTCAGTGCATATGCACTCAGGACAAAGCTCTGCATGGATAGAGAGGAAAGTAACTTTTGAGGCTGTTAGAGAAAGTGTTCCACATATTAACGCCATTTCCTTTATCTAGATGGTTTCTATTTGTGTCACAGAATGGGGTTAATAGCAGGCTTCCCCTCAGACCACGCAGTTATTCGAGGGTGAGCGATTTTGTATTAGAAAATCTCCAAGTGTAAAGCTCAGGGAAATGTGCATGTTATGTTACATCCAAAATAAACTGGATTTTCAATGCCTCAACAAGGATGACATTTTATGGAAGAGTACTGCCTTTGTGCAATTTCACATCCTATGTATCAGGGAAAGAGAAGGGCTTAGCATTTAATAAATATATGACTATGGGATACTCTACAGCTCTGAATTCTCAAATAAGAAACCAGCCTGCAAATTTCACACTGTTACCAGCTGGCAAGGGGGAAATGACCCTGTCATCTAATGTAATGTAGTTACTATTTTGTATTCTATTAAGTCATCATTTTTAATTTGTTCTTCATCCATTTTTACAGACAAATGAACTTGCCTATGAAGTAGAATTCCCTTTCTAGAGGGAACAAGTTTATCTTCTATCAGCTATGTATTTAATTTATTGACTCAGACATTTTGATTTAAAAATGTGTTGCTGGTAAATGTTTTAGTTTCTTTTACACTTTCTTTTGGCTACCACACTTCTTCATATTAAATTAATTCCCCAAAAGGATATCTATATAGTTTCAAGCTCTACAGGTATTTATTTTCAGTATAGATATAAAAAAAAAGATTAGAGATTAAAGCTCAAGACTTGTGGGAGTAGTGATCTCTCTAGGACTTACCAGTCCAGCAGTTACCACTGTCCTCGGTCATCCCAAATTTTTTACAAGGGTTTGGTTTAGCACAGAGTTACTAATGGACAGATTCTCATCGTTTAGAAGGCAGATATGTGAGATGGAACTTCAGAGCCAGCTTTCTTCTTTGACTACATCCCTGAAGTGCATAACGTGTTTGTATAACACTGAGTTTGTGATGCTAATAGGAAATGTAGTAATTCAAATGGTTTTATCTTTGTAGCATTAATATGTGGATTTATTTGTTTGTTTGTTTGTTTGTTTGTTTATTTCCAGAATGTACAATGAGTACTAAGTGCTTTGCAGTAAATTTATTTTCAGGGCCAGTACCTGTCTTCAGATTTTACCTTTTACTTTCACTATCTTTTTCGTCACTCGACAGACAGTACTGAACAGCCATGCAGATTTTTTTGTACACAGCCTGCAGTCTCTAGTTCATTGCTGGTGAAAATGGTGGTGACCGTTGAAAAATAGCATTTTATAGCTGAGAATTAACTCTATTAAACAATGTTATTGTGCTCTTTCTATCTGTTGTAGTTTCCACGGAAATAAACAGGAGGCATTACTTTCAGAGTGATCTACATCTTAGAATATCAGACTCTACTGAGTACTGTTTTCTTAAGGAAACTAATACTTTGACTCCAAGTAGGTGGAGAGTGATGGAATGGTAATTGTTGATTGGGTTCACACTACTATTTGTGTATACACAACAACATTTTTTCTTTTTGTGTGCATGGTACATTCCTAAAACTTAATTGCTAGACTTTCCAAGTTTTCCTAGCTGCCAAATCCCCCACTGTGACACTAGCAGTGTTTTGCATTAGCTGTACTGAACATTAAATATTATAAGGAAAATAACCATCAGTAAATATTCTGCTAATGCATTTAAACAACTAACCCCGTGAAATTACTTTTTACCAGCTGTATACAGCACAAGATCTCAAGGCCATTTAAAAAAGAAATCAATTCATCTTTTGTTGTTGCAGTCATTATTCTCAGTCTACCAGGCACTGCAAGCTGTGATAGCCTTTTTATCTTCTTGTACTATAGCTGTAATATTCTAAATGTCAACATCTATCCTTCGTGACTTGTTCAGCATACTAAATATTGAAACTGCACTTACAACGCTGAAACTTTAAAATACAATGCAAAAGAGAAAAAAAATACTTCCTGTTGGATAAAACAAGAAAAACAGAAATCTGTTGACATAGTCACCACTGAAAGAATACTCTGTATAAAAGGAAGTTCAGCAAAATGAATGGGCATGAATGCTTGGCAACATCCCAGATTTTAAAATTAAATTCTAACTCAATTTTCTTTGGAAAGAATAGAGAGATAAAACTAAAATTATTCTTTCTGCAGCTAGGAACAGTTTGCTTCTTACATGCTCTTAGAGCTTTTTATAATCCTGTTTGAAGAACAAGTATGTTTTGTAAAAAGTATTTTTTTAAAAAGGAGACAGCATGTATGTCTTTAGCTCATGATAGATATGTGTAAGGATGAGTTCTAAGTATTCAGATAAATTGCGATCATTTGAATCTTTGCCTGCATCTTGAAGTCAAGTTGCCTCAGTAGCAAATGAAGTTTAACAAATGCTAAAATAACCCTGCTGTGTAACAGGATGTGAACTGGAAGATTCCTTCAGAATTCCCAGTAAGATTAAGGAGGATCAAAACGAGACCAAACACTGAGGGCCTCATTATGGTCAATGATTGTGAAACATCACGTAATTTTGGCTGAGAAATTCACTGTGGTGTTGGAGACTGTTAATCTATTCTATATGCATGTAAGTATGGAGCATAGTATTGGTAAAGATCAGGAAATATATTTCCTAGTTTTTGTTGTACAGTCTAAATTTACTCATGGGAAATGATTATTTTCTGTGTCCTTTAAATTGGCTCTTTACAGCGGTCAGGAATCATACTCAAAATGAGCTTGGAAAAACTATTTGGGATTAGGAAGATTGATTTGCTAATGACAGTTTGCTGTGGATCAGAGAACTCTTTTTAGTAATGCAGAGAAGTGTAGAGGTTGGAGAAGGAATCCATATAAGTGAATGTGTGCTGAAAAGAGGAAAAAAGGGAGTAGGATTAAACCTGTTCCATGAGAAGAGGGTTCCCTATGCAGCCGTTTTCAACACACTAGTAACTGTCCTGTGAAAAGTCTGTCTGAGCATACACAGCACTTTTCTTCCAATTGTATGGACTCTACCTAACCAGCTTGGTACAGAGAACGCACTTGCTGTGAGAACATCCGGTTCTGGAAGGATCTGTAGCTTTTGTGCGTGAGACAGCAAGTCAGTTAGAGAGAGGCGGTTTGCCAAGCATTAGAAAGAAAGGTGTTCCTACTCACCTCATAAGCACTGGATGGACATTTTAATTCATCTTTTCAGCCTTCTTGCAATAGCCAGAGACCATAACAAGGTTTGACATGTCTTGATTTCTAAAAACACATTTTCAGGAAAGCATGTTTTGTCTCATTAAAACATATATTTATATATCTACAACTATGACTGGTTGACTGTGCTATAGGAACATGTGGAAGCCAGACCTTCCAATGCACTGAATGCAGAAAGCAAGAACAGTTGTTTATTTGTTGGACTGTATTTGGAACAACAAATTTTGGTGAGTACATGAAGATGCAGATCACACATGATACTGCACACTTATTTTTCTCAACTGGGAATTTGTTACCATCTTCCAAAATTACACTTCTTTCCTGCTCATTTGAAACGACCAGTAAAGAAACTGAACTTCGTCAGTTCAAGTGAGAAATGGTTCACAGTTCAGCTGGGAATTCGCATTCATCAAGTTAATACTCTCTTTCAAGATACACTAAGTTTAGGAGAGCTACTTACTTTATACTTATGCAGTGCCCTGCGAGTACTATACTGTTTCAACAAATCAAGCCATTTAAGTGTTCTGTTTGTAGACTGAGGATGACGGATTCCACTAAAGAATATATAAATAATTAGCATCATCCAAGCACAGAGAATTGCAGCCATGGCTCTTTCTCCTTGCTCTTTTATGTGAGATCTGTGTTGAACAAGTGTACCATTTACTTTTAATGAAATATTGTGCTGCCTCACATTAAGTGGCATGCCAAGCAACCATAGGAAAAGCATATGGTAAAAATACTGTGCTTTGTCAGCTCAAACAATCTCTCTCCTTTAAAACAATGTTACGTCTTTAATTTATTACCACTTTCCTGCACTCTGGGAAAGCTCCTGTGAACGTGGGTGTCAGTTTCCAGGCTCAGCTCCTGCTGCCCCTGAAAGCTGCAGGGGAGTTTGCTTTATAAGGTGAACTCAAGCGCTGCCATGAAAATCTTAGGGTCTTTCTTCATCTGCTCAGAGAGCCAAGAAAGTGTTCGTATAAGCTTTCCCCTGCCATTTGTGTCTCAGATCCCCTCGTGTTAACTGATATACCACAGCCTGGGAAGATTCTTTTCTGAGGCCATTGTCTATTTGTGTCACCTATGGCACCAGAGCTTTCTGAAATCTGCATAGAATTTACATCTGAGTAATCAGTCTGTCAATAGTTTATCTGGAATGAGTGCCAGGATAGCAGTGAGACTTTAAATTCCAATATCTACTGGTAACAACATAATATTTGAAAAGAACATGGCAGTGCTACATTTGAAGACTATAGCAGAGCATGACTTAAAAATGAAGCTTCTGAAACGCATTACAAATATTTGTGGTTTGCAAAGTAGCAAGAAAAAGACAGAACTGCCATTTAAGAAAACATTAATAATGCAACTGGATGACTCTGTGACAGATTAGACATTTTCATCCTGGAAGAAAACATCACTAGCTGGCCAGAAATAAGTAAATATGAGGAAATCTTTTCCACATACTCAAGTGTTACACATTGCATGAAGTTCAAGTGTTAATTCTGATACAATTTAAGGTGGCTCTGATTTTAATCAAATATCACATAGAAAGCAACAGAAGAATTTCAACATTTGTGAAGTGTTTGGAAAACCTCACACCAGTTTAATTTCTCATCTTTTTTGTAATACCTACAGTTACCCTAAAAATAACTCTTGTTTTGAAAAAAAAATATGCAGATTTACTTAGCAGAAACGTAGTATTTTGGTAACTTGGCTCAGATGCTTAGGTTCATCGGACTTGATAAATTTCATTCTGATACAGAGGTCACGAGCTTTTCACATCTTGGAACAGTATATCAAAACAGGAATGCATCAAAGTTTCCTTACAGTATTAACCAGATAAAAGTGACTTTAGCTGTTAGAGGGGCAGTAGTGCATGTGTGTATACAAAGACCTAGTATGTTGGATTGTTTAGCTGAGTGGAGCTGTGATATCCTGTACAAGGGTGCACCCTTCCTGGGTTGGAAGGGACTTTAAAGTTCATCAAGCTCCAACCCCCTGCCATGGGCTGGTTGCCCCCCACCGGATCAGACTGCCCAGGGCTCCATCCAGCCTGGCCTTGAGCACCTCCAGAGATGGGGCATCCACAGCTTCTCTGGGCAGCCTGTGCCAGGGCTTCACCAATCTCTGAGTAAATAATCTCAAAAAAAAAAATCCAAAAACACCCACATAAAGAAACTCACTATGCATACAATATTTTTGGTTGTTTTTTTGTTGTTGTTGTTGTTGTCTTTTTTTTTTGTATGCAAATTAGTAATGAGATTCCTAATTAATTTAGGATGAAAGTGCCTCAAATGTTTTTAGACTATACAAATAGAGGCTGACATTTGGTGGGGGTGATTTCTAAATGAATAGCCTAGACAGATCTGAAAGGTAAGATATAAACCATTCACATTCTTACTGCAATTGGAATCATTTCCATAGCATTCATTTTTTTCATGGCTTATTTGAGCTTACTAGAATCTCACTCAGAAAAAATTTCCATTAATGGGTTGGATATGTGTTGCACATGCAACAGTTCTGAGTGTTGAAGGTATGTGGTACAAGAGTCCTCCATTAGTCTACATATCTGAGCATTCCAGCTCCTTAGTGTAGCATGGGAAAGTTTGTTTCTAGTTGTACTGATTCTGCTTTTACTAACATGGATTAAAAAGACTTGCAACTATGGCAAATACTTGCTTTCGTAGCAAATATTTTGGCTTGCATTCTGCATAATCAGTGAACCACCACACCACAGTGATTTCCCACAAGTCTGCACAGAACAATAAACAAGTTAAAATCTAATAGACTGCGAAGACTGAATGTACCATATTTTATCATTTTTCTTATATGTACACACAAATCTCAAATCTTAATACAGAGCAAAACCCCAAAAAATTATTCAGATAAGGTGTATTTCTATCAGTAACACCAAGTTTTGTCTTTTAGACTTTGATTGTTCTAAAGCAAGTTTGATAGTACAGAAGAAACAGACACCTCTGCTGTACCTTTTTGCTGTAAATTGCACTTGAAGGCCTTGTTAAATCTTGGTTCTTCTTTTATTTAATTAATTTTTTTGTTTGTTTCCATTGTGAAAATTAAAGCATGGAAGGACTTAATAATTTTGCTATGATAGTTTGCATAGGTTTTTTTCAGTAAAACACTATAACTTCAGCAATATCTAAACAATGTTTCCTACTTAAGAGGGAAGGCCCAGAGGAAAGGGTCTTGACTCATTAACTGACTTGAGCATTTAAAGTTCTGACTTTTCTCTGATACAAAATGTGCTGCAGTTACCAATCTTTATGGTCCAAAAAGTTTTATAGCCAATTTACTACTGTGTCTGAACAATAATATGGAAGTGCCAACTCAGTAGTAGCTATGATTTTGCCTAGAAATAGCAGTGGCTAATCACATTTACAGCATGACTTTTTCCTCGTGTACTAAATCTCGTATTGCACATCCCCAAACAGGATCGGGATATATTTGTTTGAAGTGTTTGTGAATGCTCTTACGGCATTAGAATAGACACACAGCCCACTGTGGAGAACTTTGTGACCCCACATTATAGAATTCTGCTCTTTGTACTTTCTCAAACATGTTGAAACACTTCCTCTTCAGTGGGGGAAGGTATATTTTTAGATGTGACCATATTCTTTCAAAGGAAATGACTTTCTGAGACCACATAGGATTGCTGTTCAGACGCCTAACTGGAAGTGATTTGGCCTTGCTAATTACTTCTTGGGTGTTTTGTTTTAAGCTGTTAGTCTCTGGTGTTCAACAGCATTGTCACTGCATTGTTTTTGCAGCTCTCAAGTCCATCAAATTCACTTCTAACTGATGTCTAAACTTCAAACGGTTTTCCTTGCAAACAGTTTTACAGATATTTACTTGAATCATGGGAACCAGAATTAGTCAGCAGACTAGAGAAAGAGACCTTTCTTTTAGTTCTGACAGGAAAACTCATAATTAAACTGTGTTGTAGATTTATGAATCCAGTGCAGTGGGCTTGATAGAGCTGCTTATCAGTTTGGGGGAACCTCATTACTTCAATTTTCAGTTGAAATCTTTTCAGAACAGAAACAACTCAGCAGGACCCTTTATTGAAATATTTGGTCTGCTTAATAACGGGTGGCTACTTGTTAATTATCAGGGAGGGGAAGCAGGTCTCATTATCAGGATGAGTAGTCAGGTCATAACAATATTTTTCACATCAGTTCCTTTAAAAATCAAGCAAACTCTTGCTTGCAAGGTCTGAAATTTCAAGGGGAGTATGTGTTTTTTTTCATTTCTGAGTAGGAGAAAAAGCAAAGGTAAAATGAAATGAAATGTTCTGTATTTCCTTTTAATTCATGCAAGGGTGCTAGCACTCCTACCAGCTATGCAAACAATCAAAGTAAAGTAGCAATTGCTACTAATGAACTGTGATGCCTTTTAGATACTGCTTCAGTGTGGTTATTTCTTTCCTTCTTGTAAGTGTTCTGTCAAGTGACCAGACCTTGTATGAAATCAAAAGTAGAACTTTTCTGTCTAAAAAGATATAGTGATTCTGTGACATTTATTCTTTCCTAGTACGCTCCTCCACTCCATTGGAATGAACAATATTATTCAATACAGTAAGGTGACAATCACTTAACTTTATGAAGAATCTCTTTTCCTTCACTCAGGTAATTATTGTTCTTCCGATACTTGAGTTTTATCCCTTCTAACACTTTAAAAAGGACAAATTTGCCCAAGTTTGTCAATTTATCATGGAGAGATAACTCCACATCTTTGCTGTTACCAACTCTAATATCAGAAGTAAAACACCATATTATAAGCACTCCAGCATGTGAGTTTTTTTAGGAATAAAGTATAAACATTTCCTGCTAAAGTACATATAATAGAGGTTTGTTTGCCAAGTGGTTTTATTTTCTTCTCTGGCTGTGATTCTCAGAAAATATATAAACAGTAATGTAAAAATAAATGAATAATTTCTTCATTGCTATTTTCTTTCCCTGCAAGACTATACATCTCAAGAACACAAGAGTATAGAACAGATTAATATGGAAATTTTGGTGGAAGCCGCTTGTTAAATATTAGCAGTACATCACTGTACTGAAGAAAAATGAAAGTTGGTGCCCATGGAGTTACTTCTGATAACCGATTGAAAGACGCCTTCAAGGCTGCAATTTATCTTCAAGAAATGAAGTAATTAGATCTGTGTAAGCTTGGGCTGTCTCTTTTCAGTAAAGAGGCAGATATGATTTCATTATTCAATTCCTGTGAGGTCATTAGTGGACCTGAAAATCTATTCATGCTGTCTGGGTTAACTCTGCTTCCAAGAAGGAGAAGGAAAAATAAATATATTTCAAACAACATCAGAGAAAAAACAAAGCCTTACTTTTCATTTTAATGTATTAAGAATAAAAAAAAAAAAAAAGGAAAAAGAAACTTCCATAGTATTGCTGTGATACTGTGTATGCCAGTGGCATCCCTGAATAGCCCCCACAGTGGCAAGGGGTCTGCCTGGCTTCCTAATTCTGAACTCCTCTCCCATTTGCAGAAGTAACTTGCCTAGGCTTGCAAATTCAGTAATATTAGTGCACACCTCTTAACTCCTGGGCACCATCAACACCTACACTGGCTAGGTTGTTTCT
Source organism: Numida meleagris (assembly GCF_002078875.1). NCBI lineage: Eukaryota > Metazoa > Chordata > Aves > Galliformes > Numididae > Numida > Numida meleagris. The sequence goes on along the minus strand of NC_034412.1, from coordinate 57,785,801 downwards.
AAAGTATAAATGAGTACTTGCTCAACATTTTCCACCTTTTTTTTCAATTGAAAACTAAATTTTAGTGAGAAAAAAACTCTTCCCATGAGAGTGAGGGGGATAAAACCCACACTAGTTTTGGGGGAACAGGCATACCTTTACACATTAAAGATTACCATCTATCACCATCTCAAAGTATTAGCTCACATTTCATTGAATCAAGGTGTCGCATAAAGCTTAAATCATTTCACTGGCCAGCAAAGAAGAAAAGCAATAGGTGTATATGTGATCTATCCAAACTACTTTTCATTTGAGCTGTATTACACATAGGTAAAACCTAACACCTTCACTCAGTCACAGAACAGCCAAGGAACACTACACAATACCCAAGAAGTTGTTCTACTGCACCACACTACTATCAGACGCAGAAGAGTCTCTTATACCTAGGAATATCTGTTAACAGACAGAAGCATAATTAAGGGCTGACACATCTCACGGGTGATTAATTAGGAGCTTATAGGAGCACCTCTCCTGATTTCAATTTGGAAGCGGCAATGGGGGAAAAAATTGTGTTTGTGTTGAACGTGCTAGGAGGAGAAAGGGAAGAAGAATGATAAAATAAAGACCAAAACAACAACAGAAATCTCAGAGCAATGATAATGAAGAGAAGTTTCTTTCTTTCAAAAAAAAAAAGAAAAAAAAAAAAAGGCAGGAGGAGAGGAGGGAATTCATTTTCAGGTGATCACAGCAGCATCTGAAGTTTTGTCCCTTTTCAGTTTTTTTTCTGGAGACTGCATAGAGAGCAAATAGGTAAGCAGACCATTAATCTAGTCTAAAATATCCATTTGTCATATGTGATCCAGAGGAACCTCTTCTGTTGTTTTTTCAGCTTGAATTTTTGGAAGTGTTGAAATTCATTTTTAAGAACATCATCTCAGATCTCTCCTTTTCCCCTCTTCTTACTAATTAGGGTGCCTACAATCTACCAGGACCTTTCTTGTCTATACCTATGTTCTCATAAGCCTTTCATTCTTACATATTGTATATATATGTAAAATATATAGTTTATACACATATAAGTACATTTCATATATATGCACAAAAATATAATTGGTAATTTGAAATGCCACCAGGTATTGACTGCACTGCTAAAGATAAATGCTTCTTTTGATAATTCCTTTCTGTAAGTGCTGTGCAGACTTGCTAGCTGCATCCCAAATGGAAATGGTCAGAGGAGCTATTTACTTGCCGTTACTAGGTTGAGAAATGCCTTCTAACAGCCTTTTCTCTAAAGCAAATCATAATAGCACTGCTTCATGTAGCATTAATGGGCAAGTTGGTTTGGGCATACTGTTCAGCTCAGCTCCAAGCTGAGTAGAGGACTGCTCAGAAGAAAACATGAGAATGTTTGTTGTGCCTGTCTGTTCCCTGGTTTTGATTAAGAAGCAAACTGCAATTCCACAGGCTGAAAGTCATAAATGTTGCGTTATCTTTTGCCTGAGAGCTTGTTCTTGTGCTAACAAGCTCACCAGCTTTCCAGCCTCCTTTCTGGATGCTTATTTAAATCAGATGTCTGGACCATAGATCCAACAGCTTAGTTCCCCAGCGCAGGGAACAAACAAATAGTGCAGACACATAAGCGTATGTGCACAAGCCTTGAAGAACAGCAGATCTGGGAGGGAGGTGGGGGGCAGCCAGTTGGAGGACTTGGTGTGCCTTAATGTCCCTGAGAACTACCCCCACTTCTATTCCCTGCCTGTCTGCTTTCTGATCTAGAGAAATCTCCATATCTCTCTGAGGAGGTAAGCCCGCACTCCACGGGGCTTCCTGGGCTGTAGTTTAACTATGGAAGCCACTGGGCACCTCCCCAAGGATAGACAGTTTCTCCAGGTCTATGGAGAGAAAGGCAGGTATGTTAATCATGGCATCATGAGGATGGCTGCAGTGGGACTCACAAAGGCATAAAACTGCTCTGTCGGCTCATGTCAAAGAGCTCACTGCATCAACCCAGATGCTGGAGCATGCAGTAACCACGCATACGCTGAAGCACTGTATTTCTGCATTAAGCAGCAAATTTTATGTTATGACTGGCCACCGAACAATGAAGTGATCCAACTGTACATTTCTCTTAATCATCACAAGTGCTTACTTTGTATTAAAACAAAATGCCTTCAGGGCTAGATCACAACAGAGAAATGATTAATCTTGTCAGAATTCCTGCTTGCCCTGGCAACAAGTGGGCTTTGTGGTTTTGGCTACAGTGCATCCTTGCTCCTCACTGTGCTGAGGGCATCATGTGTGCCCATTTAAGGTTCAGCTTTGGCTCTCTCCCAGCTTCTTGGGAATTTGTTTAACTTTCTCTTTAGAGATTGTGAGTATGTCCTGCTTCACATGCAGCTTAATTTCCAGGGACAAACTGGGGGCAAAAAGAGGTGCTCTAATGAGATGGTCTAACCATCTAGTATCATCACCCATAAATATCTTCTATAGCTTTTTTTTGTTATGGAGTTTAGCTTTGTTGGTTATGGAGTAAGTATTTTTTATTTGTGACTGTTCTGTGTGCATGTGTGTTCCTGAGATGTTTGTGCTTGCCTTGATGCTTTTTTGAGAGTGATAATACTGTACTTCCAGGCCTCTGTAAGATTTGGCGTTTTCATTTTCTATGCAGTTCATGTCAAAACCAACCCATAACTGAAACCTGCTGTCTTATTATAGGATCATTAAGGATGGAGAAGACCTCTAAGATCGTCAGGCCCAACCATAAACCCATCCCCACTGTGCCCACTGACCATGTCCCTCAGTGCCGTATCTCCACAGCTCTTGAACACCTCCAGGGATGGTGACTCTACCATCTCCCTGGGCAGCCTGTGCCAATGCTTCAGCACTCCTTCTGAGAAGAAATTTCTCCTAATATGTGACCTGAATCTGTAGCTTCTGTAGTTGTGTCATCTGATAGAAACAGAGAAACCCCGAGCCCTGCTCTCTGAAATCTGTATCCATCCTGGAGAACATGGTGGGTACATCCCAAAGAGCGGATCTCTGTGGTGCTGCCTGCTGATGCTCCAGCCCCAGCTCTGTAGCGTTCTCCCACCCAGGTGCCTGCATTTCCTTCCCAGGGAAACCAAAGCATGGGAGGAGCAGAAATATTTGCACTCAGATCCTCTCCTGACAGAGGTTTGGAGGCCAGGGGATGTCTCCAGCCTGCATATTTTTGATATGGCCTGTTCATGATGCTTACCACCGAAGAAAACTACCTAAATGCCAAAAACATTCCTGGGAAAATGAACTGTCTGGTAGACTTACTGTCTTCTATCCTTTAGCTTTTTTAGCAAAAAGCCTTTTGAAGGCTTATGTCTCCTTGATATTTTATCAGGGGATTTCATAGTGTCCTTCAAGTTATTTTGGTTTACAGGGCAGGGAACAATGGGAGAATGATAATATCAATTGCTTCCTCATATTATTTTTATTTGTGGTATTTTTTTCCTCTTATATTTTGGGAAATGGTTGAATTTTAGATGAGGCAGCACACTGAATAGTTCTCTCTTGTACTGGGTAAGCTCATGTCAGACAAATTACTCTGGGAAACAATTCTCTTCTGACCTTAATTTCTATGCCTATTTCTATTAGTAACTTATGTGGATTATGTGGAGTAACTTCATAAACATACTTCTACCCAGTGCTTTCCATCACATTTTTTTGAAGTACAGTAAAAGGGCAGCATGTCTTTGTATGTTTTTTTTTTGTTTGTTTGCATAATGAGCTGGTAATGAATTGAATAGTTAGATTATGACTTGTTGTTCATTTACCATAGATTGCAATATAGTCTCTATTCAAGTTGCATAATTTTCCCCAGATTTTCTTTTATTAATTACATTCTATAACTGAGAATTTTCTGTCAAGTAACAATGATAATTTCAAATAATTTTATTAAAAGTTGGTTCTACTTCATTTATTGGTAAGAAATGCTGGCTACCAGATTGCAGATGTGAGCTTTTACAGGAACAGAGAGCACTCCAGAAAACCCCTTCCAGAGACTGCATTTATTTTTTGGAGGAATAGCTATTACTCATCCCAGAAAGTCTGTGAAGTCACTGTCTATAAAATACTGTGAGAAGGTACATATTGAAAAGTCTGAAGAACTTCCAGTTGTATCCAATTCTTATTTATTCTATTTTTTTCCCATTTGTTAAATTGGATGGCTATTTATTTATTTATTTTGCATAGCATTTAGGAGTTTATTAAAGAATTGCACAAATGCTGTTTACTCATCTTGATCCACAGCTCAGCCACAGTTACACGACTCTTTTCTGGTCTTGGGAAAACAATCTCAGCATATGTTTTTCATCACTGCTACAGTACAAGCAATGCAACCAGGAGAGAACATAGTGTGTCCAGAGAATTTCTTTTTCTTGGTCACCCTGGTAGAATGCAATGGCCCAGGGAATACATAGACGGCTCCCTTACAGGATGCAAAGGATTGCACAACAGGCACCAGAATTGCAGGGGAATTTCGATGCCTTATCCTAATTTTGCACACTCTTTCTTGCTCTGCTCTATGAGCATAAAGACCAGAACAAACAATCTGTGCAGTTGTGTTAGGAGAGTAAATCCTTAGCAGGGATGTCCCCAGTTACTCATTTTGTGGTTTGATAACTATTTTCTCCACTAATCCATCTTCCCTAAATAAACTGAGTTGCTTTGTTGTTTGGATTGAGATAGCCCAGACTTGCTGTGAGCCATTTATTTCTTCAGTTAAGATATCTTCATGATTTTCTATATTTGTTTAGTGGAGTATGAAGACAGCTTCCCAGAGGGCTTCTTAGTTCATGTGGCCAAGAAAGAGTTTCCTCTGGTGTGCTGATTTTTGAGGATTTTCTTTTTTTTTTTAAGGTGGTGTGTCAATCACAACAGAGATTCACCTTGGTAGTGAATGTCTTTTTACATTTTTTAAGCAGCAGACAGGTATGTCTTATCAGGGAATCAGTATGTAGTGCCTTTTATATGCAGCTCTGATGATCTTTGCATTCAGTGAGGGATCAAATGTTCTGGGATATGCTTCTTTGAAAAAATACTGCTGGAATTGTGCTTCTGCAGCACATGTCTGTGTTTTGTGTTGTCACAATGCTTGCTTCTGCTATCCAACTAGCCACTTTTGTTAGCGCACATTAGCTCAAAACAAATGCAATGGGAAGACTGTGGTCTGTATGTCAAGATTTTAAAGTCAAAGTGGGTAAAGTTGGTTTCAGTAACTGACACAAGGACAGGAACCAGGATGGGCATGTGTTTAAGGCATCAGACAGAAACTCAGAAGGTCTGGTTTCAGTTTCCAGACCCGACAAAAGCTTTTTTTTGTACGATCTCCAGCAAGTTGCTAAATCTTCTGGGTATCAGTTCTCCACCTATAAAGTGGAGGATAACATCATCTTGCCTTAAAGAATAATTGTGAGGATGAAATTGTTTGCTAGGGCTCTAAGGTAAGATGGCAAAGGGTGTTGCTTGCAGTCTGAGCTCACAGAAATGACCTCATGGCTTAATGGTTTACGTTCCAAATCTGTCAATTGGGAACAATAACTCTGCTACTTCTTCAGGTCTGTTATGAAACTTACTTCAGTAATATTTGAAAGAACACTTTCTTTTACATCCTATGCTCTCCCAAGGGACTCCACAGTAAACCGGCAGCTTCCTCACACTCACCAGTTTTATGCTAAAGGGCCTTGGCTCAAATATCTAAGCCAACTAAGGCTTTCCAATGCAAACCCTCAAAGATGGGATCATTTAATGATTACCGTCTTCATTTAGATTTCGGTTACTCTTGCATTGTGCACTGTAACTCTGGCTTGTAAGTTCTCTTATATGAACAATATCCTCATGTTGATTTTGTTATTCCAAGAACTGTATTTGTTAGATAATCTCCCATGTAGCTGGAAGAGTGAAGCCAAAAACAACTGATGGTTAATGCTTTTGTCTTCAGGACTGTGCTTATAATCTTTGCTGTCATTTGAGTACTAAATCATTTAATTTGAGAATGAGTTTTCCATTTCTTCTTAAAGAAATAATAAATAATAAAGATGATTATATTGAGACCATTTTCTTCAAGCTAGAAACTTGGCAATAAAGTGAGTCTCAAAGGTTTGAAAGATGCAACCAGTTGACTTTGATGTGCACTGCAGAAATATTTCCTCTTCCAATGCAAATTACACATGCGCATTTTTATAAATCTGACCCTTTTTTCTCTCAGCTTACGTTTTATTGTATCTTTTGGATATCCCATAATTCTTCCCAAAATCTTTAACTAAATTATTGTAATCTAGAGTGGAATTTTTTTATATGATGGATGACAGGAATCTTTGCTTATTAGATCCTTACAGAATTCTGTAGCCAGTGGTAGTGTTATTGATGACGATGCGGAAATGTGGCATTTGTGAGAAACTATACCTGTAGAGAGAAAACAGCATTTCTCACAAAGGTCTGTGGTTTTGAGAAATCTGTTTGAAATTGGAATATACTTACCACCTACTTGAGAAACAAGGGTATCACACTATGACTTCATCGAATCCTTTGCAAATAATTTGCTTTCATGAGCTGTCACTGTAGCATCAAATATGTGCATGCATTTTTTTTTTTATTAATAGCCATTCAGAAATTATCTGTGGTAAGTTCAGCTGAAAAATTCTCCGTGAGCTTCATGTCTCTAGACAGTGCCTGGTTTTGGTAAGCTTTCATGTCTCTAGGCAGTGTCCACTTGTGCTGTATGGTCCTTTACTTTCTCAGCAGAACTCCTACGGAGGGAAATTCTGTTAGAGCAAGGAAAGGTCAACAGAATCAAACTTCATTCATATTTATCAACTCTTTTCCTGTGTTTTTTCAGTTTCTCTAATGAATAAATGTCTGTCCTTTTGCTTCTTTTAATCTGTTTCGTGTGAGGGTTCTCCTAAAAATGTGGTTACTCTGCAGGGGAAGAGGCAGCAAATTTCTTAAAGATTTTTGGAATGTGAGGATGTCAGCCAAATCCTAGGGAGCTTGCTGGGGGTTAGGGACAGCCCTAACTTCATCTTCTGATAAGATCTGTTTTAGAGGGATTCCCCTTCTAGAGACCTAAAGAGCTGCTCATTAATCAGACCGTTTCAAGGGACAGCAGGAAAACAGAAGAAAAAGGAGGCCCAGCTGTGTAGAGCTCCTCAGTCCCGTCTCAAGACTAAACAGCTTGCAGAAACTTACACGGGGACCTCATTAGAAAGAAGTCAGCAGTGCATATGCTTACAATGTTTAAGGGATGAAAAACTACCACAACAGAAGCATCAGGCTCAGATGTTTCACTGTTCAACTGTATTTTGAAGGAAAAAATATAGAAAAGGGTATCTTCAAAAATGATTGGTTTTTTAAACTTATTTTTATCTAGAGACCGTAACTAGTAGGTTGAACTACATGGTTTTTTTTCAGCAGTGAGATTTTTATGTGATCGAACATGTGATCGATGTTCAAAAAACATTTGCTGAGGTTTGTAATTGAAGCTCAAGTAGAGAAATTACTAGGCTTAGAAATTAGCAGAGGTGTGGAAGTTGATGAGTTTTGCCTGTACCTCTCTTAAAAAACAGCAGATAAAGTAGCAGATAATCAGTACACAATTGCTGAAAAGGAAAAAAATGCTTTCTCTAAAAGAACTTGTATTTGATTTTTATTGCAAAGGTGAAAACAGACACAAAACAGTCTCAGAATTTAAAAACTACTGACTGAATTAGCTTTTTTCCACTACCAAAAGAGCAAAGATGAAGGCTGTTTATAAGTCCATATAAATAGGGAAAAAACATACTGTGATTTCTGTCGAAGATGCATGTTTTTGGCATATGAATAGCCACGTATGATACAAATCTCTCTGGCAAATATAAGAAAACTCCTCATATTGCATCCACATTCAATTATTTTAGCTCTGTTTTATATGCCAAAAGTTTGTACTGCATTCAGATATTATTTCTTCTCTGTGTACTTCTGACCTCGTCACTCTGAGGAGCTGGCAAATAGACTTCCCTTTCCAGAATACAGCAATGATTTAGGTCCGAGTAGGAGGAGTTGTTTTAAAGGCTGGTCTTTGTTATGCTTACTCCGTAACCGATCTCACCTATACTGGTCAGCATGAGTGGTCTTAGCTATTCTTTAGAATGTTAATTTATCCTCCAGAGATGTAAGGAACCAAGTGTGCTTAGGCCCTTAGGCTACAGTGAGCAGGAATAGTGACCCCAGAGCACAACTGGCCCCTGATGTGTTTGGGCTGAGGAATAAGTAATGCCTGCCCAAAATCGTTCCCTTGAGGCTTGAATTCCACTCTCCCTTGCCATATGTACTTGAATGTTATTAGGAAGAGACTGATGGATTCACCTTTGCAAAAAGTGAGAAATGTTCTGGGTTCTACAGCATCACCAGTCCCTGGGGGCTGCAGGATCATGCTGCAGGAATGCTCAATTGATCTTATTTGGAACCTCAGTTTAAGACTGAAAACAACAAAAAAAATTCATTTGTATAAAATTTCTGTGTACCCTCTATGAAAATGTTGTATTTCAGTCCTTTCTAACCCTGCAAGTACCACAGGATGGCAGAATTTTGGCCAAAAATTAGTTCTACTGGTATTAGTCAAAGGAGTGTCTCTCTCTATCTTCTTAAAATCATTTTTCCTTTTAAGAACTAGCACTCAACTGTATTCTAAATAAATTCTGTTGAGAATAATGCAATGTGAAGTATTTCAATGTATCTTCTGAAGAATTCATTTAGCCACAATGCTCCAGTCTTTGCCTTGTACGTAATCAAGATAGCAGTGATATGGAAACAGATCCTTAAACAGCTTTCCAGAGAATCCTGCAATATTTAATCAGCCAAGCCTTTCTCCAGGCTAGCATTGCAACTTGCAAGAAGAATATTGTCCTTGCTTTTAAATAACTTTACATGAGACAAACCACAATTTCTCTTTGCCCAGTCATCAGTTATACACACATAGAATTCTTCTGTTGCTTGTACGTTCCATTGGAAAAACTGTCTTTCATCTCTGCTACTCTAGAAGCACTGCTAATGCAGTGTGCCTCTTTAAGGTGTACTGAGATCATCCTAGTTGCTTGCTACTTACTTGGAAAGTTGGCAGGTAATCATTTAACAGATTAAACATGTATTGTACTGTATGTTTTACTTCGTTGTTTCTTGAGGGTACTAAATGCAACAGCTCATTTTGACCTTAAAATTGCTTGGGACTGCATTCATTCCATTCACTGAGATTTGCAGATGACTCACTGTCTCTCAATACTTTCCCCTTTTCTTTTGGGGGGCAGGGTGTCTAAATCAGGTGGTGTGTGTTTTTTTGTTTTTTGGTTTTTTTTGTTTGTGTGCGCGTGATGTTGGGTACATTTTAAAATCTAGGCAAAGATGCAAAGCAAATTCCCTTACAAAACCTCTCTACAAATTTCCTGTGAAGTTAACTAGAAGGAAAAAATGGCTATGCTTCTCCTGAGGATAGCAGCTGCTGGCATTCACAAGCAGTACTATTTTGATCTTACATTTAATGTTTAAAAAAACAAAAACAAAAACAAAAACAAAAAAAAAACCTACTTGCCCCCTGTCATTTGCTCTGAATTCCCATCCTCAATACTATAGATGCCAAGACAAAATCCTTTCCCCTTCAAATTACTTCTGTTACAGTCTGAAATCTCTAACTCCTCACTTACCATCACTGATTATCTACAGTAGATAATGCCCAAGTAAAATAATCTAATGATCACTTGATCAATTTTTAAAGTAGGAATGATTTTAAGAAAAAGTGATTATGAGGTGACATGGGCACACTCAAGAGATCTTTAAGCAGAAGTCATGTGCTAAGGGCTTATGTGTAGTTTAAATGTGAAACCTGGAGACTTGCAACAGTGTGTACTTGCTTATGTGCTCACTGTTTACTGAAATGAGAATGAGTTTGCACATAAAAAGATAGGACACATGGTCAGCAGCTGAAACTTATGAGGATTTCTACTAAATAAAACAGTAGTAACTATGCTGTACTGCTGGTCCATTCTTTTGATGGTGACAAAACGGTGGCATACCAGGAAAACTGTGCTTTTAAGTTGAAAAAAATATTTCCCAGGCAGTGGAGAGAACAATGTAGTAACAAAGGCGACTTTCTCATTTCCTGAAAGTGTTCTTTAAGTTGCTGGGTATTTCTTTCTTTCTTTGTTTTTTCTTTTTTTTCTTTTTTTCTTTTTTTTTTTTTAAATCTTGTGGCTGATAGCTACTGTTCTCACTTGTGGCTGCCCAGAGAGACTGTGGACTGGCCTTTCTCTGAGGTTTACAAGGATTGGTTGGACAAAGCCACCACTAACTCAATTTAAGTTTGGCTTTAGTTGTGCTTTGGGCAGACAGCTGGAGAAGATGATAGTCAGCCACCCCTTCCAACCAATATTTCTATGATTCAATTTGTTATCAAGTAATAAGCAACTTCTAAATACAATCAGACTTTCTGTATCAGAAAAAAAAATCCAAATTCCATATTTCAAGTAAAACTAGCTAACCAGTTTGGATTTTTCCAGATGTTGTTGAGGTTGCCTTCACAATCACTGTATTTCTCAATTCCTTTTCTTGTGGGAAACCATTTGTTTCAAATTCTACTCCATCTTGCACCCAGTGTCAACCAAAAATATCCATTTGGAGCTGGAGAAGTAGACCACTTTGAAAATGAAGTGAGCAGTGCCAGCTCTTTTGTGTGCAACAGGCATGTATAAATGCTTTGAAAGACATTTGTCATTCTTTCAGTGTTGGCCTCGTACTAAAGACCAATAAACTTCTAAAGTGCTACAGTCATGTGGGTTGCATTGTTCAGGGAGGCATTTTCTGTTGTGACACCAGAGGGGCAAAGGAGGTCCTTTCTCAAGTCCTACAAAAGTAGAAATATTTCTGTTTGAAACAATGCATAGATTTATATTGGTACCCAAGAGAGAAGGCAGCACTGAAAAATGCACAATTAACTAATCCCAGTATTATTTTCAGCATACTATATTTGCTGTTTACCTGATCATGTACAGCAGAAAAAAACATTGTATATGTTTATAAACAATAAAAATAAAATATATTGGCAGGTTCTCAAAACATAATCATGACAAACAGTGAAAGGGATCCAGTAAGAATGATAATAAAAATGACTGGATAGGGGAGTAATAACACAGAGCCAGTGGTAGTCAATCAGAGAACACCTTCGGAAATTAAAGGAAAGATTTAAAAGTAGTTTTAAAAAGTTAGGAGGGAATAAATAAAATCAGTTTTTAGGGGAGAATTATAATGCCCCCCATAGCTAAAAAATAGTCACCTGCCAATTTAAAAGGTGAGAGCAGATTCTTGAAAGAGCAGGTGTTATGTTACTGTGTATCTAAAATTCAGCCAGAACCAACACCTTAAAGGCTTTCAAAATTTATAATCTCAATTCAAAGCCAACCAGACTTGGTAGTCAGTTGATAGAAAGAACATAAGGAGAGTATAATCCGATTACTCTTGCTCAGGGTAGTACTTGCCCACACTGTTTGTGTTCCGGGCAAGCCACGGTCACTGTAATATCTCTCCAAATATTTGGAGAGAGGAAAAATTTTCACAAATAGTGCATTCACATCAACAGCAACAACAAAACAAACAAACAAAGAAACAAAAAAAAAAAACAACAAGAGGAACTGTGAGAATCAATGATCTACCCTCAGTACTTTTCTTCAAATTTCCCTATGTGGAATTTATTGTACATGTATTTGTTCATCCTTACTCTACTGAGTAGGATTGAGCCAGTTGATTGGCTACTGAGAACAGTTTTCTTTAATTACATGAAATGGTATTTCTAATCTATGCTAACTAGTACTTCTGCTGTGAAGAACGTTTCCTATGATTCAAGTATCTAGGCTGATTCACAGTTAAATGTGTTGACTAAAGCTAAGTAAATACTAAATGTTGTAATATTTCATCAAGTTTTTACTTCCATTGTGCCTGTTTCCTTTTTCATGTCTGTTTCCCATTAATACGCTAAAGAAATTATGTAGAGAAAGAAATGATCGCAGAAACAATATCACTGAATACTGAAGAACTCTTTTAAGACAAAAATTTATGAATTAGTATCCACATCAGATCTCTTACTGGAACAGTACTGCAGTTACAGACACCAAGATAAATTTAAACTACCAAGTTTAATATCAAGCCCCATCAGTATGAAGTAAAATGCATGCTAATTTACTGGTTTGTCGGCTAGGTAAAAGAGAGAAATTACACTGGACAGATACTACTCTATGCATATTTTTATTAAAAATATTCACGTATGCAGTGTGTTGTCATGTACTGCTTGTGAAGGGTAGGAGGGATGACTAGGTTTGCAAATCTCCCCATTAGGTAAAGGTGAAATGGCACTCAAGGTCCATACACAGAAAAGCTAGAAGCATCAACTTTAATAGGAGATTTCTATAAAACTGTTATCCTATATGTGCTGTCCATCCCACAGTTACAGAACTACACCATTAGGTAGATATAGGAAATTCCAGTAAGCCTTGCTTTACTTAACTTGAAGAGAAAAAGAGAGATAATTAGTTTTGGATCCAGCACTGGGCCTGCTGACAGGGATGTTCTGCATGGCACAAAGTGAAGAAGGGAACCAGCAGCATCAAGAAGTGGGGGAAGCAGTAATGAAAAAGGGCTGGGCCAGCCCCTATTTATAGTACCAAAGAAAAAAGGGAAAGGATGGTCCCCCTCTAATCCCTGTTGATAGTTGGAACCAAGTACAATTGGCTCCAGTACCAGAGCTGGTTGAGACACTGAACACCAGCCAAATGATAGGAAGTGACACCTGGGCCCTTCCCTTGTCTTGACTGTTTCTTGAGTATTATTCTGGATTCTTCCAGGAGTGACTGAGACATCAGTCAAATTAAGGGAAGGGACACCAGGCTCCTCCCTGTGGCATAATTATCACTCAGGGCATTATCCAGACTCACATTTACAGTACCTGGGGGCTTGTCCCCTACAAGTGTAAGTTGCATATATGCCCATAAATCTTTGTACACTCTGTATGCAAATGCAACTGTTTCACAGGATGAAAGCAAGCAGAAGCAGATTTGTCTGTTGTAGTTACGTTTGCCAGGCTCACAAACTGTTTGACGTTTCTCCAGTGAGACATGGTAACCACAAACACCACACCAACAGGGCACAGAATTAAAGGCCATCACTGAGTCAACTGTCCAACATGCTTTGCTTTTTTTCAGTAATATGTTGCAGCTTGTACTTGCTGTTTAAGATTTAACTGTTGAGTTAAATGGAAATTGTATAAATTATATGCTAGGGCTATGTCAACCTTGAAAACAGCTGTAGACTTTTAGTTCAAGAGGAAAACAAACAAACAAAAAAAATACAACCTAAAAGCATTTTAAGCTTTTTCCAATGGGATAGAGTAAAGATGTGACCACAAGACCTTTAGTTATCTCACAAGATAAACTTCCAGAGAGTCTATCTACACCCTTCTTCTCAACTCTCTTCTCATAGGCCTTGGTTTCCACACTCCAGAGGACAAAACCATGCATGCCTGGGAAGAAAATGGAACAAAGGGAGTGAACTAGGGTATTTATTTTTTTCCCTTGCCACCCCAAGGTTTTTTTCACAAAGTCTGGTGAAAGCTGCCAAGTCCTCTTGGTCTTTTCTTCATCCTGGCTATGCACAGCCACATGAACTTCACCTGCTGGTAAAAAGCTGAATTGCATATGTACTCCGGCTGCAAATGACTCTGTACAGCCTTATTCACAAGCCAGTGTTTAGATTTTGTTTTTCTCTGGGGTCAGCCTGAAGATGTAATGAGGCTTCTGAGGCAGGTGGCACTGGCAGCACCCTATTTTTCTAATAATCTTTCAGTCGGGAAGGAAAGCATTAACATCCAGGGATGCAACCACAAAGACACTGAATAAAAGGAATGAAAGGAATGATTTTTATATCATTGGTAGGCTGTTTTTAAAGCCAAAGTACATATTTTTATGATGGCTATGTGATAATGAAAAACTATTTTACAAGCAACTGCATTGCAGCAGAACAACACACTAGGTTCTTGTCTGGTGTTTTTAGTTCTGAAGTCAGAAATGTATGGACTGACATTTGTATTTCAACCAGACTGAGGCTCTCTACTGACATAGATTATAGATTTGAGGGGACATTTTTTAGCACTTGGCTTTCTATTAAGCTACCAGCCTCATCTTGTCACAAAGTGAGACATCAAAATACGAGGAGTTATGCACTCGTTGTGTGAGGTAGGGATTTGAATAAGCCACCAATTCATTTAAGATGATAAATATGAACTCAAAATAAGGTCTAAGCCATTGTGTATTTATACTTGATTTCCATTTGAGAGGCCTCTAGTATTAACAACTTATTAAGTGCTTTGATTTCTCTCCCGGTCTCTTCTGTTGTTTCCAATTCTGCCTTCTTCCCTCATTCTCTACATGTTCCAGTACCTTCAGTCATGCAATTCGGTGTGCGTGCATGACATTGCTGACATAATGACACAAAGACAGTTTTGTGTATGTTCACTCTAAATATGAACAACATGGCCAATCACACAGTCAACATCTGCTACAGATAATACACGGAAGTCTAGAGATTATTTTTCTGAAATATGAATCAATAATTTGTATTTTACTTTAAGGTAGACATGGTTTGGTTCAATTATATAAAGACAGAGGAAAGATGAAGAACTGTAGTATGGTTTTAAATTTTTCAAAATGCTGGCATGTTTCTGCCCAAAGTCTTTATAAAATGTATATAAGACCCACACATCTCAGCTGCATGCTTGTTAACCCACCTTGTGTGATGTTTCTTCAAGATAACATTACTGTTTCCTGCTGCTGGAGGACTTTTAGTACAGTTCCAGATTTATCATTTTCACTTTTTATTGTTTATGGAAAAAAAAATCTCCATCAGCTTTGATGCATCTATGTTAAAACCCCTCAAGCTTTCCACCAAAAATAACATAAAGACCACTTCTATTGCTCAGGAGAACTGCTGTTTTTGAAGAATGTTGTAATCTATTGGTTGACTCAAGATCACTTAGAAAATGCATAAATTTGGCAGTCTGTTCATTTGTTTCAGGTGAGCTTTTCTTAGCTTCCATTAGGAACAATGCATGAAAAAGTAAAATTTCTGCTTCTTGCTCTATCCCATAAGTTTAGCTCATAATGAACATGAAGTTAGATTAGAATTAATGTGTAATTAGGATTTTTTTTTTAGGTGGAAGGAAGAAATTTTTTAGAGGGTTTCCCTCAGGAAATCAAACTTGTTCTTAGAGTAGATGGATGTAGAACATGGAATCTCAGTGCTACCTCCTTTAGCAAGATTCAAAATCCTGAATCACATCATTTTTCAGAACCCTCAGGAAAAAGAGAGGGCATCAGGTCCTTGTCTAGATCTATTTTTTTAATCTTATCTATGCACTCTCCTTTTTCCTCATCCTGCATTAGAAACTGTACATGGCTTCATGTGCCACAGTAGCAAACTAGTAAATGTTAGTTTAGATGGGTAATGCCTTAACACAGCTATGCTATCCACACTGGGTTATTTTGTTTAGGGATAGAATTCGTTTATCTCTGTGGGATAATAAGTGATGATGCACATAGCTAGACTGACTAATGTCTACAATGGAAAACGAATGAAAAGTTGTGGACTACGTGGAATACTTAGACTTATAAAACATGCAGAACAGCGTCTGATTTTGAAAGTAGTAATAGGTATGTAATAATAGACTGTAGACGTTGTAGTGGAAAATGATCTGACATAATTAGCAAGTGAAGAGTTAATCCTCAGAAAATAGTCATAGGGGTGAATATTTCCAGTCCTAGCTCTTCTTCTGAACAATGATCTTTGGTGAAATCAAATTGATCAACGTTCTTTTTAATTTCAGCAAGGTCTAGTCTGGAAATCTTGTATGCTGTTATGGGATGTCAGGTCGAGTAGCTTTCTGCAGGAACACTGTGCAGTGGTCACATCTAAAAACTCTCTGGTCACCGAGGTCTGGAGAGCCTCCAGTCTCTGTTCCTCCCTCTGTGGCTGTACCCACACTGCTCCTCTGGATATTATACTCTTTGATGGGAGAATGCCCTTGGGAGCACATTAACTCATAAAATCAGTGTGTGGGATGCCATCAGGCTTTTCCACAGAATATTACCTGCATTAGGTCTGCATGATTTCTACTGAAATCTCTTCACAGACAACTTGGCTGGAATTAAAATAGTCTTAGGAAAGAAAATTCTTAGTCATAGAATCGTACTTATTAAAGATGGGAATTACTTACTTATTGAATCAAAACAAAAAATACCCAGGTGTAGCCTTTCTTCTGTGATCCCAAGTAGCTGTGGACTTTTAGGGAATTTAAGGATCTTTACACTCGCCATTAAGCTCTATATTTTGTTATTGAAGTAATTCAAGTAATGTTTTTTTCTCCCTCTTAACATAGAAAGAATGTATTAGGATAGGCTAGAAAAGGTTCATTTAAAGACTGTGACACCTGATTAGGATCTTTCCCAGCTCTTTATGTTCACGGAGGATTCAAAAATTTTTTTTCTGCACCCTTCCTGAAAATCTCATGGTACATTAGCTCTTGATAGGTGACCTTGGCTTTGGTCCTACAGCCGCCTCAAAGTAACCTCCTAATTTCTATAGATATGTCTGTTATATAATATGTTAAATGCTGAATCAGTTTTCCTTGTATCTCAAGGATTAACAATATCTGCAGATAAATGCATGAATGCAGATAGCAGGTTTTGTATTCTCCATATTCTTAGCTAAAACACCCATAGGAAAGCCATGATGATTTAATACTCTGCACATTCAATAATTCAAATTGCTTTGCAGATTTAAAGCTAGAAATCCTGAAAATACGTGTAGAGTCCATTTCTATTTACTTCTCTGATCTGCTCTTTCTCATTGAAAAGCTCCCAGGAGTGGTGACTTCTCCCAGTGTAATTCATGCAAGTGGTTTGAAGCTGACTGATATACAAATACTCAATGTAGCTTTTGATCATGGTTCAAAAAAAGAAAAAAACAAAACCAGCAAGAACATAAAATGAAAGAATACTTTTGTCCATGGAGGATAAAGTGCCGTTTGAGGCTTTTACTGCCCGTAATTATAACATGGTTTAGTTATGATATCCAATAATAGCTTTTTAATGCCCTTAATACTGAATCCTTTTCTTTCTCAAAAGCCTTCTCAATTTCATTTGTTGTGTTTTTTGACCAGGAATTGATGATTTTGTAGCATTTACATAGTCTTACAGAAGACTACTGTAGGCAAAATCAAGATAGATGCATTTATTTGATTCATAGTTGGGAATCTTTGTGAGGTTTTACTGTTTATTTGTTCATTTTCTCTCCTCGCTCTTCTATTGTATTTCTCTTACTCCTGCTTTAGAATAAAAAACAACAGAGACTAGCTTGTGAAGCAGAGCTAGAGAGCTTGAGTAGGAAGAAATTAAATGTGATGACATACAGTTTATCAGGTTGCAGTGATACAAATGACCTCTGACTTGGAAAATTTCTATTCAAGGCAAGGAAATTTGTATTCTTCTTTTGTCTTTTGAAGATGCTGCATCTAAAAGCAACTTTACTAATTAAAACAGTCATGAGATCTCTAGCAAGAACAAGATACATAGTTATTTATTTTACTACTTTGTATGGATGACCAAAACCCATAAGCTGTTTATTTCTCCTTTCTCTGGACTTGCAAAATTCAAATCCAACCTAAAAATTTTCTATAAATTCCACATTATCTCACTGTTATTACACTACTACATTTCAATATACTTATTATGTGGCAGGAGTAAGTCAAGTGGTTTAAGTCAGAATCAGCTTGAATTTTTGTATAATTTATTGATTTATTGACAAATTAGGGGCTCTGTGGAAGTTACAGCACTTTAAAAAAACCCCTTAGTTTAAAATTGGGAGGAAAAAATGATGATTTTCGTCAGTCTGTTTCCAGATCTATCTGTAAAGAAGAATTCTTAAAATAACACGGAAAGGTCTTCCTTAAGTAATTCCTGATACTGATGAAGTGAGAAATTGCTATAGTGCTGGAGATGAAACTCTTTTCTCGTTTTGGTAAAGTAGGTGTAAATTGAATTTTCCTGAACAACTTCTTAACACTGAATTATAGCACTACAAATTATGAAGGAAATCTGCTAGCCATACCACATTTACCTAAGTCTCCAGACAAGAAGATTTCTCTGAAGGAGTGCAGAATTGCTTTAGACATGGTATACAATTTATTTCTTTGACAATTGCAGCAGAAATAGTTGGTGAATGTGTACACATTCTGCAACCAGCAAATAAAAATATGAGAGAAGGTGCAAGAGGAAGGAGTATGGATATATTTCTATTCTAAGAAAAATCATAGAATCACTAAGGTTGGAGAAGACCACTAAGGTCATCCAGTCCAACCATTAACCTATTCCCACCATGCCTACTAACTCTGCCCCTCAGTGCCACATCTCCATATTTCTTGAACACCTCCAGGACGGTGACTTCATCACCTCCCTGGACAGCCTGTGCCAATGCATTACCACTCTTTTTGAGAAGAGATTTTTCTTTCTGGTAGAAGAGACTGCTGTACTCACCTGAGCCTGATGGTACTTTACATTCTCTCTCTTTTGCAGAATTTTTTTAACCTTCTCTGAAGGAGGAAAAGAAAACAAAATCTGATAATTCTATTCTCCAAGCAGTTTTGATCTTGGTGATTTTTATCACTACTAGGAACTTGTACTTTTTGAGTATAATCATCCATGGTTTTATGTTTCACTATTTTCTTCAACTTAATGCAGATCAGAAATAAATGTGAGGAAAAAGGAATGAGGACGTCTGCTGCATATGATTCCCATTGAATTCCCTTTTATTTCATGACACTTGTAGTAAGTCATCATGAAGATACATTTACTTACAGTGAAATTTTTGTGAGAGAAACATACTTAATGGACATATTATCAAGTAGTAACTGAATAGTCCCTCCCCTCAAGCAGAATAGATGGTGTAAGGAAGAAGTTTTTTTCTAGTTTCCATAGTTTGGCCTAACAGCAATTCATATGCCATAGACAGAGGTGCAGAAAACTGGAACAAACCAGAACAGCTGAAATGTTTTCTCTTTCAGGACATCAGATTCTTTCAAACATCCACAATATCTACAGTTTAGATTACACCTGTATGAATCAACTGATTTTAGACAGGATACTCTAGGCATAATTAAGTATTTAAGGCACTGCAGGAGCCTTTTCTCTCTCTATAACCTGGTCTCTAAAAAGAATCTTCAGAGCCTTTTCTCAGTTTTGCTGCACCTACAAAACAAGTGCAAAATACATCTTGTAATATTGATAGCATTAAAAATGAGGCAAACAGCCATTCAAAGAGGGCATATGTTTCTGTAGTTGTATGCATTTAGGATGTATCATAGTTATGAGAGCACTGATTTGTTGGCAGTACGTAATTTGAGTAGCATAAGAGAGACAGATCTAAATCTTTCTTTGATGACACCCCATCACTGAAAGCTGATTTGCTAGAAATTCTCGGATGTTCAAGGGCAAAATTCAATTTTACTTTTTTTTTGTAAAAGCAACATTTGAAAAATGTTGATTTAAAAAATAATATATATATATTAAATCTTAGGAGACATTTCTGTTTAGTTTAAGCCTTGAAACTGAGACTCTCTGGTCCTATATAAAAAAAATACTCAGTAAAGAAGACATAGGGATGATATCAAGGATAACCGAAGACCAAAAATATCTTCCACAAAAGTGTTTCCACTCCATAAGTAATGCCTCCTATTTCCATAGAAACTACAGCAGCTACAAAGAGCACAATAACACTTTTTGATAGAGGAAATTCTCAGTTACAAACCACTATTTTTCAGCATAGTGACCACCAGCAATGAGCAAGTGCCTGCATGTTGCACTCGTAAAAATTTGCATGGCCTTCCAGAACATGGCTTGTCTTTCACATCACTGTAGCCACTGCTGAAACACACTACCACCACTTCTCTGTGCTCACATCCACTGATTGGTCTCCATCAACACTCAGCAAGTGTTGTTGAATCTCAGTGGGTGCCATTGTTTCTGCAAGGAGGAATACAGTGCCATAGTTTGCTTCATATGTACTTCCATGTCAGGTACTATTCTGTCAGGCTGCCACTCTGGAGCCATCTGTCACACACCAAAAAAAACGCAATGGAATGTTGGTGAGAAAGTTCAGCCTCTAGTGCCATACCACCAACATCCACCACTGATGTTATGGGCCAACATAATAAAATAGGAGACATTACTTTCAGAGCAGTCTTCATAGATAAATTTCAAATGAAATAGATTAAATGAAATTCGGCTGAGAAAGAGGAAGCAAAGGAAGGGATGTATGAGAGAATTCTGCACAGTAATGACTGCTATTAAGATGTTGAGTTGTTCCTAATTACAGAAACACCAGCACCTCAGCAGCTTATCAAGAAAGGCTTACTGGAAACAGAATTTGGGTTTCTCACAGCTCCAGTTTGATATGATTGCATAAATGAGTCAGAATTTTCCAATGATTCTTTTTTCTACTGGGGAAAATATACAATTAACTCTAATATTATCTAATAAGTGAATTCTATTTTTCCCTTACCCATGTATGTTTTCCCCATTACCTACTTTCCCATTATCTAAGCTAATGGTCACCTCTTCTAAGTGAGGTAACAGAAAGCTTCATTGGAGTCTCCTAGCATCTCTGCTAAGGTTTTCTCACGTACAAGGACTCTGCTTATCTTACACCCTTGGCAGGGGATTTTTTGTTTTCAATTAAAACTTCACAACTCATGCTGTGGTGATTCCCCAAAGTCACTATTACCATAATGGGTTAGGGGTGTACTTTTCTTCATTTTTGTTTTGAAAATTGGGCACTATGGGAATTGATTTTTTTTTTATTTAACTAGAATATCAAACACTACAGTATAAGAAAATATATATTGTATATTCTGTAGCAGAGCAACATGAGGAAAGAAAAAAAAAAGAATGGTATAAGCTACTTCAGCTAAATCAACAAAAATTCCTGCATAACATAAAACTGTGTCGCTAAGATAGTGAATAGAGTTGCTCTGGGACACCCACAGAAATCTCAACAGGAGAATTTGAAGAAAATCTATATTTCTTCAGTTTACATTCCAAGCAGCTATTACTTAACTATTGGCCTTTCCATGCAATGTCCAAAAACATATTCCTTCAGGTCAGTAATATTTTTATCATAATTTTCTTATTATGTCAGCAATATGCTGATTAAAAGTCATTATCTTATATTCCCTAAATGACTGACACATTAAAACTCATGACACAAAATGAAGTAAAAGAAGCTAATTTGCCCAGAAAAAAAAGCTGATCTTATATTTCATGGTTATTTGAGTTGTGCCACTGTGTTTTTTCCCTTTTTTTGTATGTCACCCAAAATTGTTGATGCTTTGCCCAGAAATCAGTTATGCCCTCTTAAGCTAATTTATTCTCCCTCTCTTTTTCTTGCAATATGAGAGAATAAACTTGTTCTTGATCTAATGAAATGACACCTTAAAAGTAACAACAAAGAAAAGGAGCATGAATTTGTCTTTTGAGAAAGACTTCTCTTTTCCTTTATCTTTGTGTCCATAACAGCAATATTTATCAATAAAGATGACATATATTAACAGCCAAAGTCACTGGCACTGAAATTAATTATGTTATTGGAGACAGCTAAGACCCTCCAAAATTGATTTAAATCAGTACGAGTTTGCCAAGTGCATCAGTGAGTTTTTGATTAAACCCTAACTGAAGTGATCCGAGCTGATGGTTTGCAGAGAAAGTGAAATAATTCTTGTATACCAAAAATGGGCAGAATTGTTGAAAATAATGAAAACCAGTATCCAAAAGCCTTGACAAGATATACATAAGACTGCTGTTTCTGTTCAGTCTGTTTGTTGGCTTACCATGTGGTGGAGTAGCTCCTACTTTCAGCCCTGTTTCTTGGGGAAAATGAAGCTTGTAGAAGCATCCTGTTTGTCTGCCTGTTACTATTGCCTAATTCTAACCAAATGTATCTAAATGCTACAGATGGCTAGTGGTCTCAAAGGTTTTCTATTCCTATAAATTTCGTAGCAATAAGCAGCTGAGCAGAATAAATGGATGTCATGTTGAGAGGATCTCCTCAGAGAGAAAGGATCCATGTGCACAACTGTGTATTTGGAACTGAGGAAGGCACAGAGTGTACCAAAAAGACACAGAACTCAAGACAAATAGGCTCTCAGACTAGCATGACATGTTGATTTAAGTTTTCAGCGCATCATTGAATGTTCTTTCTAATTTCTTGATCAAAGTTATACAGGATACATGATTTTTTGCAATGGAGTTTTGTATGCTCAGATACTGTTGGAACTGACTTAAAATATCTAGTGTTTCCATAGAGAAAAAAATAAGAGTTTGAGGGATAAAATCATTTCTACCCACAATGAAGAAATGAAGAAAATAAAATACCAAGAGTAAGAAAAATCTACATTTTAAGTAGATTTTTAAGTGTTTCTCTTTACTGGAGCTACCGTAACTTCACTCATGTGTGCTTCGGTAAATAGTAATTGTCACAGTATCCCACACTGTCAAATGTGAGTCCTTCCTTTGTGAAGAGCCAATCTTTGTAGTATTCTCCAGACTAATCAGCGTGTGAATAAAATTGCTTGGGTGATACTCAAAGATGTTTGAAAGCCTCTTGAAGTAAATGCATATTGATCCATTTGGATCTGAAATCCAGATTTGTTTGGGTGACAGTTTTTAGATATATTCTCAATCGTGCCAGAGGAGAATTTTTGCCATGTGCTTACTTTCAGTGTAGTTCTTCACGTGTTTATTCCCTGCAGTGCAAAGAATCCAAACAAACTTGTTATTTACTTTGTGTCTCACATTGCCCTGTAGCAGTGTCATTTGACCAAAATCCAGCAGACAAGTCAGTGAGAAGCTTTCTCACCCCTCTGCCCCAAGGCAGGAAGGCATGTGATAGCTGAAACAGTATAGGTATTTCATAACCACATGCTTCTGTTTGCTCCCTGATCAGTGCCCTGACAGATAACAGAGATATAACCTCTGCTGTGGCTCTCTGCCTACAGTCTCAGCCAAGCTACCCACTGAAACCCAGTGGGAGATCAAACACTGAGGCTGTTGTGGTCACAGACTATAAATTTTGTCATAATCTATATTAAAGCCCTTCCTCCTCAAATCATTTTGGCATTAGAGAGAAGGCAATGGCAAAAATATCACTATGTGCTCTAACGATGCAGTTATAAACCAGCTAAGACAATTAGAAAGATGTTTTCATGTTTGAAAAATACAAGAATTTCAGTTTGGGGTGAATTTAAAAGAAAAACACATATATGTGAGTGTATATATTACCTTAGCAGCAAATAGGCTGTTTGTATTACTTTAGACAACAGTGCTCTGAAAAATCTCGCCAAGAAGGAAAAGAGCAGCTGCCTCATTCAGCACTAGTATGCCTGACAAAATCACAATTTTGGCCGTAGTACTTTATTCCTTGTAATCAGAATTACTGCCACATTTGGAACTGTTTTTCTTAGATGAACAACTGTGATTTTCACCATGCATTACAGTGAAAATGAAAACTTGTCCCTCATGGGTCCCTCAGATTATTTCATGTTCTTTTCTCTTTCACCTTCTTTTCAGGTTCCCTCTTGTTGCTCTTCCATCTCAGGGTTTTCTACAGTTCTTCTTCACCTTAAGCAGTCTTCTCCATTTTCCTTTGCTGCTGTGCCATAAGAACATCTCCTTTCATTTATTTGATTCTTTTTTTTTTTTTTCTCTGTTATGCTTCAGGAAATCCCTCCTGCATTAAATACTGGCTCTTTCCATTACTTTTTAAAAATTCAGCTCTCAGTTAATGCGCAGAAATTGGCTCAGTGTTTGCTAATTTCATATGTATTTATCCCAGATAGGGAACTTGCAGTGCTGGGAACATGTCTTCTTGTATGGCTTGTGCCATCCATTATTATGGGAAAATACTGATAGTTTAGCCTTGAAGAAGTCTGTATGTGCAGGCTTATGGTATTTCAGGTAAACAAAATGGAGCATATAAACAGGAGGGGGAATGAATGTTTACGAAGGTGGATAGTGATAGGACAATGGGGAATGGTTTTAAACTGAGACGGGAGATTTAGGGATATTAGGAGGAAGTTTTTCACTCAGAGGGTGGTGATGCACTGGAACAGGTTGCCCAAGGAGGCTGTGGATGCCCTATCCCTGGAGGTATTCAAGGCCAGGCTGGATGTGGCTCTGGGCAGCCTGGTCTAGTGATTGGTGACCCTGCACACAGCAGAGGAGTTGAACCTAGATGACCATTATGGTCCTTTTCAACCCAGGCCATTCTATGATTCTATGAAATATTACCAGTTTTGAAGTAGGTGAGTTTTTCATAAGCATGTACATTTTCATGACAACTCAGCACAGCTGTAAAAATCATAACAAAAGATCTTTTTATTCCCTCCTATTCACTGGAAAAAAAAAAAGAGGATAGCCATTACTGACATAAGAGGATTACTGCAGTACAAGTTCCCTTGGACATTTTCAGAGGAGTTTTCAGAGAGAAAGAGCACACAGCAAAGACATTAGTTTGAGCACTAGCCTAGTTTTCAGTAAATAATAATTAAGATATATTTAATATAAATATATTTATATTATAATATATTTATATTATAATATATTTATATTATAAATAAATAATTAACTAGCTGAATATAAAAGTGCTAGGAATGGATTATTAAGTTCTTGGCTGCAGAAGTTGATGTTTTAACATACTATCTTCAAAGTAGCGTTTTGAAAATTTGAAAAGACTTTTCACTAACTGTTCTTCTGCAATGCTTTTTCAAACGTAAGATTTTCTCTACAGTTTACAAAACAGCAGGAAAGTTTTAGCTTTTATGATGAAGAACATTACTATGGGAGCTCGAGTAGAAAAAATAGCTAGAGAGATGATTAATAATCAGCTATAAAATGTGATTAATGCATGCATGAAAAAAGTGTTTTAAGTTCTGAAAGGAATATGTTCTGTGGTCCTAAGGAATTTTGTTAAACTTCTGTACTTTTATATAAGTCCTAATCCTTTTCCCAACAAAGTTTATGTCAACATTTTCGTAGATGTAAGCAGGAAGCTATCAGAACAAATTCGCAAAGCGGATGACTTGTGTGTCTTTAAATGGCAGCTTTTAACATGTATGGGGTTGTAATATTATTGGCTACCTGTTGTTTTTTTCTTCAAATTTATATTTCATAAGTAATCTAATGAATACAAGTAACATAAGAAAAGAGTTTATTTTTCACTGGCAAACTTTTCTCTCACTTTTAAATTAAAAGCTTTAAAGCTTTTTTATCTTACTAATGTGGGATTTACATTTTAGAAGTATTCACTCTTGCCCACTTTTTTACAATTTTTCATGGAAAGTTTCTCTCAAAATCCATCTACAAAGAAGGCTGTTCAGGGAAATGTTTATTGTAAGGAGTTCCTTTGATTGTTTTGCCAACATCATTGTAGAACTGTAACGGGGAGGAAACACTACCAAAAGTAGGTAAAAATGGAAAGCTATGCTTTTTATTCTACGACAAGAGGAGTGCAGTCTTTCATTTGATAAGTGGATATTTCTTTCCAGGTTCCAATGAGCATATTTAAATCTCTAATATATTTCTATTTCCAATTATGTGAATTTAACTTCTCTCCATACATATCTTCCCCTTGTACTTCATTCAAGTATTGTTTACTTTGTCCCCTACCTTCCCAAATACACATAAGTTAACTGTAAGATTTTGGCTATGTTACTTGTTCCACTATGGAGTGGAACAATGCTTTTAAAATACAAAATAAAAATGGCCTAAGTCAAAACATATTTTTCTTTAAACAGTTTGGAACTGGCCCTAAGTTCAAAGGGGCTATTTTGAATGGCACTATGCACATAAGGCTGGTTATCACATTGACACTCTTACCCATGATTAGTAACTCATGTATGAGTGCGTACTCCAACAAATGTAGAGAGTATATTATGGACTCTAGTGATTTAATTCCCAGAAAAATAAACTATTAGATCTTTGTTTTCATTTGTATGTTTTTTCCTTAGCTCTTTTTCATCCTATACGATCTCTAAGAAGTCCATGTGTATGGAAGGTGTACACTTCTGCTGTTTTATAGCAAGGCTTCCCACTGATGTAGACAGCAGTAATTAGCCAGAGAAACAATGGTCATATCATAACACAGATGTTTTTGTGAGGAGGGCTTTTTTCACTATAAAAGCTCAGTTAAAGCTGTTTGTTTCATACTCTGCTTTATCAAGAAGTTTATTCAGTCTCTTCAATCTGCTTTGATTTTAAATTTATTCAGAGCACTTGGGAAATTATGTATGTTTGATAAATAGTACCATTTTAATGCATGTTTAAGATATGAGTAACACTCCCAAACCTTTGAAAATAAATTTGAAACTGAAAGAATCCTGGAGATTAATAACTTAGTTCAGCTTTATGTTAAACCAGAGGGTGAGCTCACCCTTTAAGTAATGAACAAATTAACCTATGCAGAACATAAAATTCCTCTTAACTTCACAATGTCCATCAAAATTCTTCAAGATCAGACATTCATGATTTCTATTTCAATGGATTTCAAACTCTGCTTAATGTTAGGCTTCCCTTCTGTAACTTCTCTTCCCCTGTCACCTTCATCTCATCTCTTCTCTCCTCCTTCTATTCCCAATGAAATGTTAGAATGAATGCCTCTTAATTTTTCTTGATTTAAGTTTGATCAGCATGTGAAAAATGTGCATGTGATCAGCATGTGAAAAACTTAGCCTAAACTGATTAAGATAATGACAAACTACCAACTTTTATTAAACTTTCTCTTCTGAGTAGCAGTATATATCAGGTATATTTCAAGTTCTGGAAGTTGCATTTTGCTGAAGTTTGTGCCAATATTTATTTCAGTTTTAGTCCAGATGGGTTCACACCCCTAAAGTTAACTTTGACTTACAGAACTGAGCAAACTCAGACTCTCAGCTGAAATTCAAGGAAACTGACGTGCACTTGAGAGACATATGAAACTACTTATATCCAAAATTTGACTTGCCCCAGGTTTGTTTGAAATTTAGGCCAAAGTTACGTATTAAAGCCACAAAGCTTACCTGTCTTTTGTCAGGTTGACCCAAGTTTCAACTAAAGCTCAGAACCATTTTCTGTATAAGTATTGAAAATGTTGCCCGTGGAAACTTCAGAGACTATACTCAACCTTCAACAGCATAATGGAACAATTCAAATCTCTTGTTTGCTGGATAGCCAAGGGAGCAGTGCCTTGGGGGGGGGGGGGGGGTACTTTCAGCATTCCTGTTGAAAATTATGAAATGGAAACCAGCACAAATCATAACATTTTGGTTTAAAGCATGCAAAGAAAAAAATCATTAAAAATTTTTTTCCCAGCATTTTTCCTCTTTTAGATATTAGCAAGTAGATGACTGATTTTGAAATGAAACATGGATTATGAAAGTATATATTAATTTACACTGAGAAAAAAAAATCTCACTAACAAGAAATTATCCTGTGGTATCCCTTGAATTTCCTAAATTTAGCAATGGACAGACTTTCATGTTTTCTCTCTTTCTTCACTATAACTGAGTGATGAGAGGAAGAACTAACTAATATACCTGTCAGGTGACACTACATATTCTATTCTACAGCTGGTATTCCTTGTCAAAGGAGGTGTGTGTTACTTTGAAGAGGTGTTGGGCCAGCCCTTTGAAGCCTTTTCTGAGATGTGACTTAATACCTTTCTTCAACAGGAAATTAACTGGTAGTCTGTGTTCACCTTAAGAAAGATGAGAGAGTTTGTCTTGAAAACCTCTGATTGAAAATATCTCCAGGAAAGTATTAGCTAGTGTGCTTCCAGGAGACACAAATTACTTCTGGAGAAATGCACAGAAGTGGATTGTCAAGCACTTTGAAAGATTGTATCATAAGAAGTTTAAATTGTCCACTCTTCTCAAGATATGGATCTTGACTGAGAAAACTATGAGATTTTTAAGAGCAAACCACTAGGTGAGAGCCACTCCCTTCATTTCAACAGGTAATTCTCACACCTCTCTTTCTCACTCACTGCTAGTATTTGAGACTCCTGCAAATCAAATTTGTGTTCCCCAACTCACTTCCCTAGTCTTAGCTTTATTTGCTCTGTGCATGCATCAGTTCTCAGCTACCAACTCAGAAAAGCAAACCTTCCCAAATGTGCAGAGTAAGCAGCTGGAAAAAAAATGATTCATGTACCTCTAGAGGAGCAGAACCTTCCACACATGCATTCATATTCACATCTTGGTGCACACCCACACACACAGGGAGAAGATCAAGCCACTGGGAGAAATAAGAAACATTTCACTGGTCTCTCTGGTCCTAGCACATGCCTGAAAGAGGAAAACCTGTATTACCCCATCTCTGATTACCTTCTATATCCCACCACATATACTGGAGCCGCTCTGTGTGTCCAAGAATATCTTGGAAAAATACTGTCTGTCAATCAGATGAAGTCAAGGCTAAATGCCTGAAAAAACAGGATTTTCTGGTGGATACTTGGATAATGCTCAGGGGGTCCATGCATAAATCTGAGCATGAGACTTTGCAGAACTGACAGGTTAGGAACACTTAAATATTCTTGTGCAGATACTTTTGCATGGCTCTTTTTTTTTTTTTTTTTTTGCTTTGTGTCTGATTTCCCAGTTAGAAGTGAAGTTTCCTAACAGTGATGAGGAAGGCACAGAAAACTGGGAGATAGCTGAAGTTTGTATTTTATTTTTACTAGGTGCTGTTTAGCAGCTGTTCTAAGGTTGATTATCATGAGCACTTGAGGAGATTTTTATATTTATGTGCGTGCTAGAGAATTTAAGTAAAAGATCAATAATTTTCACAAATAACAAATGTATATCTATGTCTTGTAGCAGTTTGTAATAAAATTCTATGTTGATGAGTGAGGCATACCAGACAACATTGAAAAAGTAACTCCTCAGATTTCACCAAAAGTGAAATAATGAGATTCCATTAATGTAGAACTGCAGAAACTGATAAAAGTGACTTGGAACAATGAGTGCTAGTTTATTTACCTTGTAAAATGCCTGTGCAGCTGCTTGAACCTAAATGAGTATACTGTATAGCATGGCCCACGTTAAATGATCAATACCAGAACTCACTGTTTTCTGTGTAGGCTATATGGTATAATTATAAAAGTCACTACTGGATTCTGGGAATAACTTGATGTAATTTGATATGTGATTTTGTTTTCAGGTGCAAAATTAATAACATTTAAAAAAAAATCAGAAAAACTTTCAAAAACCTTGAGGCACTAGAAAAGGCTGCCCTGAGAGGCTGTAGAAGCCCCATCCCTGAAAGCGCTCAAGGCCAGATTGGATGAGGCCCTGGGCAGCCTGAGCTGGTAGGTGACAACCAGCCCATGGCAGGTGGTTGGAACTGGGTGGGCTTTACAGTTCCTTCCAACCCAAGCCATTCTGTGGTTCTATGATAATATCTAACTACTCATGTGGAAAATTGTGACCAACTAGGAAAAGTCTCATGGAATTACTTTGGCTGCTTTCATCAGGAAATAAGTTTTAATCCAGTATAGTTTTCTTCACAATTCCTATGAAATAGTAAGAATATGAAAACGATCATTTGTTCTCTGAGTGATAAAAGTGAATCATTATGCTCATTATCAGATCAGAGAGTTGGTTTGGACAGATGGTGATGTGACAGCTATCTTCTGGTGGATTTTCGGGCTGTCTTCCAGCGTGTCTAAAGGGGCAAATTTTCAGAAACAAATATCTATGCTAAAGCTAGTAAATGTTTACTGACTAGCCCCAGAGAACACACCAGGAAGTAATTTGTCTATTAAAATGTTTTTAAAATCTGGGGTGAGAGATAATGGCTCCACTGAAATCAGTGGCAAATTTCCCAGTGCGTTTGTCGGGCCAGTATCTTGCAGCCTAATTCTGGCTATTGTATAAAGTTTGTGGACAGATACTTTGCAACCACCAAATTGCGTATTCTTTTTTGGTTTGGTATACCCTCTGCCTGTTCTGGGACCAAGATAGATTCCATAGTGTGCCTTCATGTGCTATGTGCTAATCAGAGATTAGTACATATTCCTTTAGAATAGAATAGAGATTAGTACTAATTCCTTCTATTGAAAAAGTTGATTTTGTATCATCAGAGAGCCACACAAGAGTTCTAAAAACTGTTATCTCAAAAGAGACCGAATATGTTTCTGAAAAAGAAGTGGCTTAGAGCCCTACAACAGCTAGGATAATTTTCCAAAAGCCTTCATTCTTTTTGCTTGTTTGTTTGTTTGTTTATTTTTCCCCTTCCCTGAATGCTTGAAAATAGATTCAATCCAGAGCACATTCTCAACTCTATCTGCACATCAGCTATGCTTACACAGATAAAATATGCAGTCCTCAACAGCTCTATTTTGCCATTTGCTGTTAGGCTGAGATGCGTTTTCAAGTAAGCTGCTGTGTCATCAAAACCTTAGTACAAAGAGGGCTGTGATAGCTATTATGGTTAAAAGGTCTAAGAGAGTTAGGCAATAAACTAGTATACTGGCTTTCATTAATATTAAAGTACATGAAGGGCCTTCCAATATTAGCTTCAGGAAAAAAAACAAAACTACCAACTTGATATTGTCAGTATAATTGGATGTAATTTTCTACATTCATCTATTTGTCTGTATGACTCCAGTTACTGCAGTCTTATAATCTCAGTGCATTTATCTATCACATGCAGGAGAAAGAAGAGACGAAACCACTTACAGCTGCTCAGAGTTGAGTACTTGCTTACTTAATCTACTTATCTAAGGCCATATTTAGCATGGCTAGAGTGCTGCAGAACATATTAATGTGGTCTAAACTGAGCAAAATGCTCCTGCCTTTCCTTGCTGGCTTTCTGAGGGAAGGAAGGAAGTGACCAAAGAACAAGATAAATCAAATCTGAGTTCAATTCCTTCTTCTGTTCAGGAGCCCCAGCTTAGGATACGTCTTCATTGCATAATTCATTGATGTAAAAAGGTCATCTTCCAGTCCTGAAGATACATTCCATATTTCCTGTGGCAGAACAAGTCTCTTGTGTTCTGAGGCAGTACGACTGCTTGTTCTCTGTGAAGTCTGATTTTCAAATGGCATGCTTTAATCTTTTTCATTTTCACTGAACAGTATTATTGAACTATAAAATGATATTCACAGGCCTGCTTAGTATGAGTTAATCTATGCTTCCCACAGTAACTGTGTTCCAGGAGTCTCCTAAGGGTGTCTGAAAAGGGACAGTCAACAGAAAACAAAAATCCAAACACAATAAGTGCACACTTCTTTCCACAGAGCGGTTCAGGTACCTTCAGGCTTCAAGAGCCAGTTTGTGATGGCTCCAATGTTCATCTAAAGTTTCTGTAACTGCTCTAGTGACATTTGGCAAACCTTCAGCATTATTGCCTTAGTGCATTAATTATTCATTATTCCACTCTTCTGGATCAACCATTGAGTAAAAGTAGAACATTGTAAGAATATCTGCCTTATTTCCCTCCAAAAGATTTGACAATTCTGAAATGATTTGTTTCCTCAACTAAAAAATGATTGAGAAAGGCTATATAATAGCTATATAGTAATTTTTTTTTTAATGTTGAAGACACTTTTCCTCTACATAATTTAAGAGGAACAAAATTTTACATCTGCCCAAGTCATGAAATATGATTTAAAGGACTTTTCTGAGTATCACAAGAACTTCTGTAGAGTTTAAAAAGACATAGCGAAATGTGTCTTAAGGGTTCCTCTCATAAATATTTTGCCTCAAATTTCAGTCTCAAGATTAATTGTCTCCAGTCTCCAGCCTTGTTTCCACTGCATCAGAGAACAGTCCAGAAGCAAGCTCAGCATTTTTTTGTCTTCTTAGTGGAACATTAATCTATAATTTCTGTGATTTAATAACATACTTAAAAAAGTTTTTTTGGCTAAAATCTGATACATAGTGCTGATGACCTCCAATGACCTTCCTTTCTTCAAACCAAAGGCCTTAATTGTTAGTCCTCTAATATGTACAGAGAGACCACTCAAAAGAATGAAATCCAATATAAATAAATGACATTTGGTGATGAGGTCAACTTTCAATTTAAGATTTATTTTACCCAGATGCCTAAAATGAGTGGCTAGACTACATTTCAAGGTTCAGGAAAAACTTAATAGATATTTGTTAGTGCATTGAAGGAGTGACCTGTTACAAACATCTGTACTAAATTATATTTTATGGAGAGTATTCTGTATTCAAACCTTTTGGACCTTATGATGTCGTCTTTCATGATGAGATTTTCAGACCTAAGAAGCTGGATCACTGATAACTGAAAAGTTATAATAGATTCTGATTAAATAAGGTCCAAGTGATACATCTATATTTGGATTCTGCAAGATGGTAGGCTTACCAGGTCACTTAACAGCTCCTACTAATGTCAAAGGGATATATAATGACAGTTTTGGTGGGAATGGACTCCAGTTTCCATTAATTCACTCCTTAGTGAAATCATTTAACATAAAGATCACATTCATTACATAGCTTTACACACTTCTCTCTCATCTGTTTAGATAATGTACAAGTGAATAAAATTCAAATGTTCTAACGTACAATTGAATAAGATTCAAATGTTCTAGAATCTATGGAAGTGTAAATCAGACTGGCCATCCAGCCGTGTGAGAGTTAAGTGGCACTAAAAGAAGATCCATACAGTGACTGGTGTTCAGTCTTCATTCTGTCACTACTTTCCATTGAATTTCTGGGGAATGTAAAAATCTTTACTTGTCCATAAACTATATCAGAAATCCTATTAAAACCTAATTTACTTCATGCTACTTATGACATGTTTATTTTCTGTAATTCTCTTGGCTTTAGTACTCTGGAAAATACTCTAGTAAAGATCTTTTTGTTTTATTTTGATTTCTCACTGTAAATATTTCATTCCAAAACTTCAATGAAATGTTTATAGAATATAAAAAATATTTTCTATTTAAATTTTAAATATATGATTGCATATAAAATGAATAATTATAGATACATGGGTAATTCCCTTTCACAAACCCATCTTTTTGTTGTGATCCTACAATGATTAACAACATCATTCTCAGGTGTCTGGAGCACTGCATCTATAGAAATGGCAAACTTAAGCACTTGAACATCAGGACTCTACGTTTCTACAGAAATGTCTTTCTCTGTGAGGTTTCTAGCTGACCTCTGCAATATCTTTTAAGGTAAATGAAATATCTTTGTTATGATGTTCATATTCCAGTGTGCTCAAGGAGGAACTGCAAATGTCTATACATCTGTCCAATATCCAGAATATACTTTTTTTTAATATTAAACAGACAGAATATGTTGACAAATGTATGACTAAACAGTATGTATTTTAATCGTTACTCTAAAGAGACTAAATATTTTTTAAAAGAGGAGAAAATGAGTCACAAGATTTCCTGAGAACATGTGAGTTTTTTGTGTAATCCCAGTGCTTTATTCTTCTTAAAGAATGACTGTCTCCATAAGGATTTACAACTTGTCTGGTACCATAGGTCTGTTTCCACAAAACTTACATTTACACCACTTCATTCAGAGGATGGGTTGTAAAATTAATTAAGAAAAATGTAGAAGTTTTAAACTCTGTCTTATTTTGGCTACTGGATTCCAGTATTACATTATTTTGGGTAAGATCTGATATTTCACAGTGTAAAACGCCGATGTAGAAAATGTTAGAGAACTTACTCATCTGTGAAATCACTGAGCATTCTGGCATTTCCCATATTCTGTGTGCTGGACTTAAGATGCTATTGTTCTTCTAACTTTGTTTAGAAAAGCAGTGTTACCACACATGTCCTGTATATAAAATATTACTACATATGAAGCACTGGTTTAGTGTGGCTTTCTCATGAGAACTCTTCTTACTGCCATATGGAGAACTAGATGAGAAATCCTAATGCTCTTAAAGTCATTTCAGGTTTGCCAATGAATTCTATGGTGGATCAGAATTTCAACCCCAAGACTGCTAAGGGTCAAAATGCAACTAAAGGAAATTAAAGCAAACAGCAGTAAAACATCAGCAGTAAATCCGTCCCACAGATTTCTTGTGGTTTTACAGGGATGTAGTTAATACATTAAGTTGTTGTTACTTAATTATGTGACTTTTATGGTGTCATCAGACAGAAAACTGATATCAAATGGCATGTGAATATAAATGAGAGAATGGAGATAGATAGCATTAGCTGAGCAGAAAATAGCGAGCATTGCAGGCATGGTTGCTGCATGGGAGCAGAAAACTTCTGAAGAAGAACATATTTATATAGGAGAAATAATATTTAAATGACAAATAGAGATTATTGGGGTTTAGTCTTTATATAAATAAACCAAGCAAACTTGTGATAATCAAACACATATTTCTGCTCTGGCCCACCAGAAGTGCCATGGAACATCCAGTGAGGCTTCTAGACCCCTCCACTCATTGACACAGAGCACAGACTGGGCTGACTCTCATGGTCAGTGGGTCCTGCCATTGCTCCCATCCCCAAAGCCACTGCAGTCACCTTCAGTGGTCATAGCAGCATATTTGTGAAGTAACATATTAATCAGCCTAGTGAAGGTGGTAGAATTGAGATGCAAATACTGGGCAAATCTTTAATGCAGTAAATACTAATATTCTCTGCTTCTTCATTAAAGTCTCTTATGCTTACTGAAAAACATACCATTACATGTTATGACAATAGCCTCAGTAAACTTTTTTTTTAATTCTCTCTCTTTTGGAGTTGAGTTTTCCTACAGTGGAGAAAAAATCTCTGTGTATACCTACTGTTGGATTTCAACTGTAGTAGCTGAAAGGAAGAAATAAGTAGCCTCTTGATTTTTCAACAAAAATCAATGGAAAAAAAAAGGGGGGGAAAGGAAGTTTTTCAGCTTTCCAGATAGAAGATATTTGAATGTTGGACCAAAATACTTCATTCTGTTTTGTAGGTTATAAGAATCAGATATAAACTACTTCTTATACTGCAGTGATTTTTTTAGGAGATGTTTACAAGAAGGAATAAAGCCAAACTCTCCAATAAAAAAAAAAATGTATTTATAGCAATTTATCCATCTTTAATAGTTGCCCCACTATTTAATATAATGTTCTAGGAGGCTCACCATGGCTTTATGGAACATTTGTTAAACAGAGGCTGCTTCTTCTTTCAACCAGACAGATTTCAAATACACCCAGAGTGTTTCATTTTCCAAGAAGCACTGGCATTTTGTTTAAAAATGATTCACTTCTCCATCTTATTTCTGCATACTTTTTGAAAAAACAACACAAAACAAAACACATTGTTTTTCCCCTAGTAATGGGAATGACCTTATGTAGAAGAAAATAAATGATAACAATTTCTCTTTGATAATGTTAGATTGCGTGTTTCAGTGTTTTTGATAAATTTCTAATGACACAAACAAGCTTCAGGCATTCTGTCATATAAGTAAGGTGAATGGTCATAATAGCCAAATACAAGATTTGGTGAGAAAATTTTTAGTCAATCACTGCTATTTAGGGGCTCTTGTTTTCAAGGGAAAGGAAATGAAAGGAAAACAGAAAGGAAGAATATTGGTATGAAGAGAATAGAAGTAGCATTTTTTAACCATGTTCAGAGAAGCTCAAAAGAACGCGGGGAAAGAAGATATCTTTTATTAGGTGAACTAACATACACTTGAAAAAAAAACCAGGCAATCAGTTGGCTACATGACTAATTTTGGTCTTGACATATAGAGAATTAAAATGATGAATATTAATTTAGAAACTGCTTTTTTATATAAAATATCTTATTAAAAAACCTTTGTCATAGCTGCCTTCAATAGCATGAAGAAAGATCCTTAAAGTTGAATATGCACCTTAATAGGAAGGAGTGTACAGTTCTTTAACTGTAAAAAGCTGTTAATAGAAGAGGCAACAACTGCTTTATGGTACATATATTTCTGAATTTCCTTGGGTATGGATGATACTTCCTTTCAAAGTAAAATGATCTGTAATCCCTATTGGGCATGTGATTTATTTTAGAGGCTATATAAAGGGCAAATGCATTATTTTGTAAATGTCACATCAGAGCAGACTTGCAAAAAAAAAACCCAAAAGAATAAAACTCTAAGAACAAAGTTTTTCTAATGCCACATAACACAAAGCTTAACAAAGAGTACTTGATAGGGGGTAGAGGAGGAAAAAAATCCCACAGCCTGTCTATCTCAGCAGGAGCACGTAAGTAATGCTCACAGGGAAAAATACCGAAAATTTGAAAAAATGAGCACTGAACAAATTACACTGCTTTCTAACATATGTTGTTTGTGTTAATTCTTTAGTTTCTTTATTACAGTATCTTGTATAAGTGATACCCTGAGAAATATTTTCTAGCTTACAGCAGTATCTGACATGCAGAACTGCGAGACTGCATGAAGATAATTCAGTCAGTCAGCAAATCCTGTTGTCTCCCAGTCTGTAAATTCAAGTGATAATTCTGCATTCATCTAATGTCAATCTGTGGCAACAGGCCCAAAATAGGGATTAAAGCAGAAAAATTGTATATGTGTGTGTGTGTGAGAGAGTGAGAGAGAAGAGGAGAAACTCTGGTTTGCAAAGACTTTTCCCAGCATTATTCTTTGGGAAACAAACATGCATTAGTTTCTCCCTTGTATTACTGTTTTAATTTTGCATATGCCTGTGTGTTGTTGTTTAATCTAATGCTAATGTAGATTTTGCTCCTATGCTGGCTTTACAGAGCCTTTTCTTTCCATCATACCACCAAATGGCTCCAGTGTTTGGATGGTGAAATGATGCCAGCTCTCAGTTTGCACAAAGCTATAGTGATATAAACATATACTATATATACTCTTTGTGGCATCCAGTCCAACTGCTGAGAAATTCTTCCCCTAAAGTATGTTCAAACAGTCTGTGTGAAAATGATACAAGAGTATCTGCACAGCAGTTTCACCGGTGTGACTGAATGTTCAGCTTTGATTGGCGTAACTATTGATTTAAAGAAACCTAAGAAGTTGTGGCTTTTGTGTTGGCTCAAGTGATAAAGGATTTCTTGGATTTTTCTCATTTGCCAGCATCTTTGTATCATTTCTGTGCAGAAATCTGTATCTTTGTTCTATGATTACAAAATCCCACAGGTGCATTGACAGCATCTCTTACAAATGTAAAGATTAAATATTCATAAGTACTTTCCTCTGTCTGCATGCATAAGACTTTTAGTACCAAAACCTCCCAGACATAAATTTTCTCTTTCCTTCCTCTGTGTTCCTGACTGCACTCCATAAATGTAATCCAGAGCATTACTTTCTTTGCAACAAAAAACCGTGTGGATCTTAAGTTGACTTGAGCAAGTCTGTGAGTAGAGAAAGTTTGTGACAGTGGGAGAGGTGCTATGCAGGGTATCATGAGCATCAGTGACTGCCACTTGGAAGAACCAGAGCACTGTTCAGACATTTTCACATGTATGGAGACAAACCACTGGGAAATATAACAATGAATAAATAATCAGCGGCAGCTTTGCGGCCCTAAACTTTTCAATTTCTTGAACGTTCAATATTTCTCCTCCTTGCAGAGCAAGTCTAACTTCGCACTCTATAAAAATATTTCTGTTTGTTTGAGCAGCCTCTGTTAGTCTGAGCAGCAGGCAGAGTGATAGAAAAACAGGGCTGTTACAGAGGTGTTGTTGAGTCTCAGAGGAGCTATTCTCAGCTTTCTGAGCTGTCTGCACTCCTGTTGTGCTGCACAGAGCAGTGGCTGAGGCAGCTTCACGGGTGGGTCTGTCTCCCACTGCCAGTCTGCTGGACTGCAACTCATCCCTCCCATAGTGTCTAAGGTGATAGGCAGCATGCTGCCATGTGCATTCAAATGTCTTCATTTTTTTTTTTCCATTCATGTAAGAGACAGCAAAGGTTTTATTTTAATATTTCAGGCATTTCAGTCCTATTTTGTCCTCTATCAATCCCTATTTTCTACTATTTCCACATGCACACATAGAGTGAAGAGGAATTTCTATTATAATCACCTATGGGAAAATGTAGCTTGATTTACAAATGATAGAGATAGCTTCACACTTCCATTTTGATGAAATAAATTATTGTTGCTGATGTGTTGTGATGTTTTAGTTAAATGGTTCTCTATGCTGCTGCTCTTCTATCCTCAGGGGAATAGAATATATCTAGTAGGAGAGCAGATTAAATTCAGTATTGTTCTCTTGCACAGGTATACTGGCAACTTTTCTGTCATACTTCATTCATTCAGAATTGCCACTAGTGGATGAGGTAGTCTGTGCCCCACATCTATAGCATCCACATGCACTGTCTTTGATGCCTGATTCCTGGGCTTAGTGCATCCATAAAAGAATATTCATAAATGTACTTCCTTTTCATTAGAGGGACTTTAGTACTGGATTATCCTTTTCTAATTCTCTTTGTTCGTCTTCCAGAGCTTTCAAGTAACAATACACAAATACAGGATTAATGATAGTGATTTCACTGAGAGTTGTGTCAACGGTTTACGGGCGTTAGGCCCGATTCCGTGACAAAGGGGACGGGGGACCCAAGGGCCCACGTCCCGGGAAAAGGGAAAAGGGGAAAAGGGTAGGGAGATGGCCCTGAGAGCAAAGAACAGCGGCAACAATCTGAGGAGAAACAAACTAATT
Organism: Numida meleagris; assembly: GCF_002078875.1. Taxonomy (NCBI): domain Eukaryota; kingdom Metazoa; phylum Chordata; class Aves; order Galliformes; family Numididae; genus Numida; species Numida meleagris. The sequence continues at coordinate 57,747,046 of NC_034412.1, read as the reverse complement.
TACTAAATAAGATATCGGAATGCAAAATAACACACTATAGTACAACACACAATAATTACAATTTAAGCTGATAAATCCAATACAGAGAGAGAGAATGTCCCAAAATCAAGGTAGGCCTTACTCTACTACCGACGATAAGACGGCTGGAGAGTGAGGTGCTGCCAAGACGAGAGACGGCGGAAAAAGGGACGAGGTCTCATGATCTGCAAGTTTTTATACTGCAAGCTTTTATCTTTTCCCTCCGGCTGGAAATGGTAACATAGGAGCAAAGTACCGTGGGGACTGTAGTAGTCCTTCTCTTCTGAGAACCAGGTATATCCACTACATGACGTTATGATGTGGAATACCAATAACCGAAAATCACAAAACCATGACAAGTTGTTAGAAAGAGAGCTTATTTTAAACAAAAAGTAAATTGTCACTTATAAACAAGAGGAAATGTTGTCAAGGTTGAAATCATTCATAGTGAAATATCTCCCATCCTTGTGTGTGCGTGTACATGCACACAGATTTAATTTGCTGTGATTAGATTAGTGGATAATTCCAGTTATCTGGTATCTGGGCACTGACTGATGTTGAGCCCACTTGTTATCAAAAGTCAGTGCTGCAGCTATCTCAGGCAGACGTATTTCCTGAGAATGTTCTTAACTTTAATGGAGTTTCTCATGGCTGAAGTACTTTTCAAAATGAGTCAGGCACTGTAAAACAGGATCTGCTCCATATGAGTCAGTTGGGCCTTGATAACTGCTGGTTATGTTTTGCCAGCTTAGTTTATTCTGGTACAGACATTACTCTAGAATTAATTCATCTTCTGCAAGGTAGGTATGACTTCACTGTAAATAGAATGACGAAACCTAGATTCAATGCTAGAGATAAGCAAAAGCATGGTTGTTTTAGAAGAAATCCTCTGGACTGCAGAGGAAGACAGACTTCAGAAGGTAAGATCAGCTGCCTCAATAAATCATGTTGAATATTCCACAATATCAAGCAATGCAAGAATGCTCTACAGATCCTCACAACATCAGATTCTGTAGCCTTGGAGAGAAATTTAATGTCATGAATAGCACCACTCTGATTGATCTTAGCTGCACTTGTTAACTTTAAGCAATAAATACTAACCTATTAAATAGACAAGTAGAAATTTAAAAGCTCTGTTGAAAGAAATTAGGGAAAATCAAGTTCTCTGAATATGTAGAAAAATAATTCAAATTTTAGTCTTTTGCTTTGGTCTAAAACTCATTCCATGCTTTTTTCTTTCCTTCAAAGGTTTGGTTCAAAAGCAAAATGATTCATTAACTAGCTGAGCAACTCTAACATAACTTTCCTTAACAGGCCTGGATAACCTGAGCTCTTACGTCCTTTCTAATGTTGTCAGCTTTGCTTTAACACATCCTATCAGTTAATCCTTTTCTGTTGTCATACTAAAAAAAAAATCTTATTTGTTATTGTAGGCTATGTGTCCCTAGAGCTTATAATAATGAGAGACACTTGGTAATGTTGAGCTTATTTAGAAAACAGATACGATCTAAAAAACATAGCTCTGGTTTTAAGAGGAAAACAGCCCAAGAGAGAACAAAAGCAAACTGACCATGAAGAAATGCATAACTGAGAGGATCATCTGGTGATCTTGGGTTTGTATAGAAAATAGACTGTTGTGGTTGGTTTTGAATTCAACATTCAATCCATCTCTACACAAAAGCAGATGATATTGCTTGATATTGACAGAAGAATGTTGCTCTCTGTTTACATTTACTGCTCTTCACCTTGTTTTAAGGTGCTTTTAGATTTGCAATGCAGACTGGATATAGCAACTGCTTCGGAATAATAAATACGGAGCTCTTTTTAGTAACTTTGCAGTGACAGTGAAAAAAATGTTATTCAAATCACATTACTTTTGTGAAAAATCTAATTAAACAGCAACTACTTCATATTTCTTGGAATAGTAGTATTCTTAAACTAATTAAGAGTTCTCAAAAAGTTTATTGTGGAATACAAAACATATGCCATTAATACTCAGTTGGGGCTAAACATCAGCTCTGATAATATCTGTACTCATTAAACTTCTTGTGCCAAATATTATTTATCATTCGGAGCTCTTGCATCATGAGATGGCTTGTTTCAGATGAACACACAGAAAACTCTCTTCTACAAGGAAGAACTCTCAGACTATTTATCTGTTTTAACAGTGGAGAGTTGAAGTGGGAAAATGAGACATTTCAGCTGCTTGAAAGAAGTTCCTGACATGCCAGGATGCTACAAGAAAACACACCACTTTAAGTGAACAATGTCAGTAAGAAGTGCAGTCATCTACAGAGGAAAATATGACGAGCATAGCTTTTTTGGTGTGGCAGCTCATGACTGACAGTAATAGGTTCTATACTCGAGTAATCTGTATCTATTATGAATTCTGCATTAGGTAAACCTCCAGACCAAACAAACAAACCACAAACAAAAAACAATCACCCTCCCCTCCCCCCCAAAAATTATAAAAATCCCTACTCATTATTAATGCAATGTAATTTTTTTTTGCAATAAACCTTTCCTTTACTACCCTCTTTTCTTTCTTGGAAGTCAGTTGCAGTGAACAGATGGTGAGTGAGTCCATGATAATGCTTTCATGACTATCGCATGAGTTTTATCTTAAATCTCTTAAAAAAGATAAGTTCCAATATAAATTCTCAAGAAAATACATACATATATATATGAAAGCATCCAATTTTAAGTTCGGTAGAATATAATAAGATGGAAACTGTAAGATTATAAACAAATGCTGTAAAATGTATAAGTAATAGCAATAGCAAAAGTTTATTTTGTGACTTTTTTTAAGGTATTGTTTAGAATTTTAGAATAGCCTTTCACTGGTTTACTACATTCCCCAGAAGACTCAATAAAAGAATAGAAAGACTATATATTCTTTTGTTTATTTTCTAAAGATTTACAACAAAGGGTGGCATATTCTTAGTTCATTTTTTTAATATAGCACTGCTATGATATAGTGCCTTTTTTTTATCAGCATATCTAACATTTGTAATAAAATTAATGTTTAGTCTGTAACACTATTAAAGGCATAAATTTTAAGCAACATAAAAAGTTGGAACTGTTATGACTATAACTGAGCAACTAATTGGAAATATTAGTCAAAAAATATTCTTTCAATAGCTGTAGAGTGAGTCATTGTCACAGCCCTACTCATCCATGCTTTCCTTTTGTTTCCAGGAACCCTGGAAACAGACTGCTTTTCAGAGACAAATCATTCATATAGGCAGATCATTTCAGCTGGAACTAAATTCATACTGCAGTTTGGGTGTTTTCACAGTTCCTTTTGGAGCTTCTTGTTCTCTGCTTTTAATTTGTTCAGATTTCAGATTCAGGTTTCAGATACCACAGTTGCCCATCATGATTTGGAAAACAAGACACAAACCATGAAAGATAAAGAAGGAGTACCTGAAAGATTCATTAAAGTTTGCACACGTCTCTGAAGCTCCTTCCGAGCTTCTCAACTCAGTGCTTCATTAAGCACCTTCTGGCATAGCTCCCCAGCCTTTAGGATATGAATTGTTTGGTAAGCCTCTTCACCTGCTTGGAGCTAGAAACATCTTTGGACATTGGGATTCACATGGTTTAGACAGAGCAATACTATGTATTTAATATGAGGGAGAGAAAGTTCTGGCAGGCACTTGCCTTTTTAGATATGTAAATGCTAATACATTTTCTGTCTGCCTTGGTTATACTTGCTTTGAACTGGCATGGTTAGTGCTGTGTTTTGAAATGTTACTCTGCCACTGGGGGCAATATTTATCTCAGCCATTCATTTAATGACATAAAGAGCTATATCTTCATTTGCTGTAGGATATTATAGGTGATGATAAAGTAAATGGCAAGCTATACCAATTTCTGCAACATCACTTCCCTGATCTCAAAAGGGACACTTGTTACTACTTATTTTTAAATACTTGGTATAAGCATTTAGATCTTTGATATAAAACCATAGAACTGCATGAGTTCGAAGGGACCTTTAAAGACCATCTGGTCCAACTCCCCTGCAGTGAAGAGGGACACCTACAGCTACATCAGGGCGCTCAGAGCCCAGGCAATCACATCATGGCAAAACTTCATAAGCAGCGCCCTTTACAATGTAGTATTTTGTTTCTGTTTGTTTGGAAAATTGCAAGGGATTTGCTTAATGATACAGTTTTAAAGTTGAAACACAAATATTGTGTTAATGTTACAAGCAGGGACAATTCTGAAACAATCTATCTTTAAAGCTATTCTATCATTCTGTGTGTGTGTGTGTGTGTCGTGTTGCACAGAGTATTTCACTAAACCTATCTCAGAATCTGCACTGGTTTTAGCCTTGAGATATTTTGTTATTATTTCCAACAGTAATGATTAATTGTGCAAACAGAAATGAAAGAAGTAAGCATGAATCAAATACTATTAAAATAACATTTAAATAGTTTGAACATAGAAAAGTTAAAGGCTCTCTGTTTTATTGACTAGTCTACATTACTACATGTACACATTGACACCATATACCTGTTACAGCCATTGCAGAAGTAGCTGTTACTTCTTCTAATAAGGTCATTATTTTATATTTTATTGAAGATGTTTTATTTCAAAATTGTCTTATAAAATAATATTATGAAGTCATAAAGAGCAGTAAGAACATTCTCCTCTATGTAACCTGATAAACTGTAGAAAGTCTCTGCCTATGAGCAGTTTTTAAGGTTTGAGAGTCTTAGCAAAAAACCTCTCACAGACGGCTTTTATTTATAGGATTCTGCTAGAATATTCTACAGTATTTCCAGGGTATAACGTACCCACAGACTAAGTACTACTGAAAATGTACTGTAATGAACTAGCTTAAATATTGAAACAAAATGTTTAGTTCTCTTTTTCATATTCAAGTTATTATTGCTTATTTATTTATTTATTTATTTATTTATTTTTACCTGCTTCTCATTAAACAGAAGTAACAGAAGATTCCTAGGAAACAGTGATAAGTTTGATCTCAAATATTTAAACTTTCCCATAGAGCATTTTAATTTACATCCGTCAATCTTTAACAGTTCAGTTCATTCCATATATTCTAAATATTAAGATTCCACAACCTTTGAAAAAATATAGTCTTTTTATTTTTATTTAATACCACAGAATAAAAAGAGATCCCTCTTTCTAGATCACAGAATCATAGAATCATAGAATCATAGAATCATAGAATCATAGAATGAGCTAGGTTGGAAAAGACCTACAAGATCACCTAGTCCAACCATCCACCTACCACCAACAACCCCACTAAACCATGTCTCCCAATGCTTTATCTAAACGTTTCTTGAACACCTCCAGGGACGGTGACTCAACCACCTCCCTGGGCAGCCTGTTCCAGCGTCTGACCACTCCTTCAGAAAAGTAGTATTTCCTAATGTCCAGCCTAAATCTCCCCTGGCGCAACTTGAAGCC